>NW_025533774.1:0-300000 GCF_020615455.1 Coregonus clupeaformis
TGTTCAATGGCACGTTGTGTTTGCTAATCCAAGTTTATCATTTTAAAAGGCTAATTGATCATTAGAAAACCCTTTGCAATTATGTTAGCACAGCTGAAAACTGTTGTGCTGATTAAAGAAGCAATAAAACTGGCCTTCTTGAGACTAGTTGAGTATCTGGAGCATCAGCAATTGTGGGTTCGATTACAGGATCAAAATGTCCAGAAACAAATAACTTTCTTCTGAAACTCGTCTATTCTTGTTCTTTCGAAATGAAGGCCATTCCATGTGAGAAATTGCCAAGAAACTGAATATCTTGTACAACGCTGTGTACTACTCCTTCACAGAACACGCGCAAACTGGCTCTAACCAGAATAGAAAGAGGAGGGAGGCCCCGGTGCACAACAGAGCAAGAGGACAAATACATTACTGTGTCTAGTTTGAGAAGCAGATGCCTCACAGGTCCTCAACTGGCAGCTTCATTAAAAGTGGACCAGCAAAACACCAGTCTCAACGTCAACAGTGAAGAGGCGACTCCGGGATGCTGACCTAGGCAGAGTTGCAAAGAAAAAAGTCCAGTGTCTGTGTTCTTTTGCCCATCTTAATCCTTAATTTTATTGGCCAGTCTGAGATATGGCTTTTTCTTTGCAACTCTGCAAAGGTCTCCTCATGACGACATCAAAAAGTAATATCTGGTCAACCATATTACAACCTGATAAAGACATAGTTTTCTGGTTGTTACAAAGATGTTAACAAAACATAAAAGACATCACAATATAATAAAAGACGTCATTAAGACATAACTACGAGCAATAGTTAGTATTGACAGGGGGAGGAAAAATACTTCCAATGTTATGTCATAAAAAGGAGAACATACAAACTTGAGCAGGAAAGAGTTCTCCCTCAGTGCTCCGATGCAGCCGGCAAAGCCAAGGATGAACATAACTCCTCCCACCACCAGGAAGAGCCAGACGGGGTCAAAGCCTCCCAGGTCTGTGATGGACGAGATGTTGGAGAGCACACCCTGGAGTTGAGAGAGCGAGACAGAGACAGAGACAGAGACAGAGACAGAGACAGAGACAGAGACAGAGACAGAGACAGAGACAGAGGGAGATCACTAGATATAATAGACTCATGAATAGTCAATTAGTTATTTTTTTTTACTCAGTCAATCATGTCAACTGTTTTATAGAGTTTGAAACATGGAGGTTGGAGACCTTATTGAACATGGAGACCTTATTGGACATACAAAAAACAATTCCACTCCAGGACTCTCATGACAAAGATACAAGCATACAGTATATTGTACAAGGGCTCACACATGCACGCACACATCCACACCCGGATATGTACACGCACACACATATATGCATGCACACACACACCGCCTTCATGACAGCTTGGAAATATGAGCCAAACAAGGAGCAAACATACTGAAACTGTGAATATGTCCAATCCATTCAGGAACCATTGTGAAGTCATGCTTCCCACTGGAAAAGTCCAGTGTTTTCACCTTTTTTTACAGAAAGGATCGCATGCAGGGCAGATGGGTGTGGAACACTATTTAACATGGGTCAGTCTCATCATAGACTTATAAACCTGTGATCTATTACCATGGCATATGACACTTCTTTATTGGTAGAACAGAAATAATACATAACATAGGATCTCTTCTGTAACACTTTACTTAAAGCCTGCAAGCTTAATGCTTTATAACTTGTTATAAGCATGTATGTGAACATTTATAATGTCTTATAAACAGGCTTATAAAGTCTTTATGTATGAACATTTCAACTGACTCAAATTGGCTGGTATTTAGTCTGGAACTGCATCATAATGCACTATACCTGTAGACACTTGCAAAGTGTAACAAATTATTTGAGCAGTCAGCTAGCAGATCATTAGTTATCTAGAGGATACAGGACACCCAGGGATCTCAGCTGGACTCACCTTCTCGCTCCATGCCCAAAGCCCTATGCCAAGGAACGCCACTCCAAGTAACTGTGAAAAGAGAGACAGAGAGAGAGAGAGAGACAGAGAGAGAGAGAGAGAGAGAGAGAGAGAGAGAGAGAGAGAGAGAGAGAGAGAGAGAGAGACAGAGACAGAGACAGAGACAGAGACAGAGACAGAGACAGAGACAGAGACAGAGACAGAGAGAGAGAGAGAGCAGTATTTTAGATATGAGTTATTAATATAAATCTAAAGACATCCTCTCTGGCTTATCGACTGAGGTGACCAGTTGTGGTTAAGGAAAATGATTCAACCATTAATCAATCATCAAGACATGAGAAATGTACGCAGATATGCTGTACTGAATGTTGTTGAGGTTAACATCTACCAATTATTGCTCATATGTAGGAGGATTCCTCAAATGTTCCGGCCAGGAATTTAGAACTGCCATAACTCTATGGAGGGGGACTAATGTGCAACGCAAAATTGTGTAACCCTGAAATAATGTGAGCAAAAATACTACAGCACAATAACCTCCTGCATTTCCCTCAACGCATACTACCAATACTGCTAAAAGCTATTGATGAGGGAAAAACTGTGTAGGCATTTTATTAACTGGGTTATCATCTTGTGCTAAAGCACATGGACTGAACCACTGTTTATGTTATGGTATGGCTTTCTAGGGCCTCCTACACTAGGATCAATCTTTAAACAATTTGAAAGCATAATAAAGGAAGCACAAGTTTTCTGCAGAGATCCAGTTTGCTCTTTCAGTGCTTTGATTTAAGAACAGGTCATCTGTGTGCCATGTAGCGAAATAATAACATTGTAAGTATGACATGGCCTTACACTAAAACACAGCTAGCTGGTACAAGAGCTAATACTGTTGAACTAATTCAACAGATCTTAACAAACAGAGCCCAATGGCCCTGTATCTCTTCCCTGCCCTCAAGATGGTAAAATTATAAAATAAATGGCTCTGCAATAAATTGATATAAGAAACTTTTTTGATATGACGATGACCACAAGAGTCGGTAAAACAGCACAAACAGATCTTAGACCAGGATAGATTAGGCCTTGACTAGTTCTGGACTAAAGAGCACTCTAAGGGCCAGTTTCCTTGATACAGATTAAGCAAAGTGAAGAGAGATTAAGCTCAAATTGAGATTGTCCATTGAAAATTATTATTAGTCCAAGAGGCTTATATTCAGGAAACTGGCCCAGAATCTCCAAATAGAAAGCGCTTTTTAGTCCAGGACTAGGCTTAATTTTGTCCGGGGAACCTGCCTATAGGTTTTATATCTATGGATCTACATCCTTACAACAGAAGTCATATATACGTTAATTAATATAGTACACATCCATCCGTAACAATTAGATTTGCCTCACTGTGTATTAGAGTGCTGTAGTGTACATTTACCCGGATGTTCACTCCATCTGTCAGGGTTATGCTGTACAAGATGTGATGATCTATCGTACATGAAAATAAATAATTAGCCCAACATTTTTTTTTTTATAAGACAAGGATTCCATCAGTAGTCTACTGAATGTAGAATCTAACCTATCAATCAGCACGGGAACATCTTACAATGGTAACAAATGGTAGGCTATGGGAAGCACTGTGTCAACAGATATCACAGACTATACCAGGGTATACTGTACGACTCAAACAATCAATCCGATTGATAATGGTTCACTTCAGAAGACATAGTCGAAACACGTTACATGCACCATATCTGCATTTGTTTTCTGGTCTTTTTGGAGTGTATTGATGGTGAAAATTATATAACGTGTTACAACTTCAATACATTTTATGGTACAAGGATACCCTCTCTATTTTGGATATAGATGTAATTCATGCCCCGTTATCCTTTAGTGCCACTCGACCTATTGTCACTTCAGTGAGGGCAATTGGCAATCATGAATTTTGGGTTCCACTTTACATTGTCCCTTAGGATAGACTATAATAGAATATATACACTATTGTACATTTCATAAGAAACTGAAATGTGTATACTGTATATCTCAACCTGCCCCCCATATACTGTATATACAAACACACACACGTTGAGAGGTGCAGTGTCAGCCACAGAGCAGCTCTCCTGGATGGAAAGCAGTTTAAGTGTAAATGCCTTGCTCAGATGCACAAATGCAGTTGATGGTACCTGCCAGTTCAGTTCCCACTTTTATTTTACGCCTGGCCCGAGGCTTGAACCAGCAACCTTCCAGCTACTGGTCCAACTAGGCAACCTGCCGCAATGGTAGGCAGGCACAATGCAATTACCGTAGAGATAAATATTAATATGATAATACAGTATTGTGACAGTAGACTACTTAGGCTACAACTTGAGTAAGTACATGTTTACATTTTAACATTACATTTGTAAACTCAGCTAAATCCTTGAAATTCTGCATGTCGCAAACATGTACGTTGAACAAGCAAACCTACCTAGACTGCAGTTACACTGTAGCTTACCTACACTCACCTGCCAGTTGATTAGGTACACCCATCTAGTACTGGTCGGACCCCTTTGCCTCCAGATCAGCCTGAATTCTTCGGGGAATGGATTCTACAAGTCGGAAACGTTCCACAGGGGTACACCACCGGCGGTACACCACTGCCATTAGCCTGTTCCGTTGACACTAGGCAGGATGGGTCCATGGACTCATGCTGTTTACGCCAAATCCTGACTCTGCCATCAGCATGACGCAACAGGAACCATGATTCATAGAACCAGGCAATGTTTTTCCACTCCTCAATTGTCCAGTGCTGGTGATTGCATGCCCGCTGGAGCTGCTTCTTCTTGTTTTTAGCTGATAGAGTGGAACCCGGTGTGGTAATTTGCTGCAATAGCCCATCCGTGACAAGCATCGACGAGTTGTGCGTCCGAGATGCTGTTCTGCACACCACTGTTGTACTGCGCCGTTATTTGTCTGTTTGTGGCACCCCTGTTAGTTGCACGATTCTTGCAATTCTCCTTCGACCTCTCTCATCAACAAGCTGTTTTCACCCACAGGACTGCAGCTAACTGGATGTTTACTGTTTGTCGCACCATTCTCTGTAAACCCTAGACACTGTCTTGCTCGAAACGCCAGGAGGGCGGCCGTTTCTGAGATACTGGATCCGGCACGCCTGGCATTGAAATACCGTTATTTGTCTATTTGTGGCACCCCTGTTAGCTTGCACGATTCTTGCAATTCTCCTTCGACCTCTCTCATCAACAAGCTGTTTTCACCCACAGGACTGCAGCTGACTGGATGTTTTCTGTTTGTCGCACCATTCTCTGTAAACCCTAGACACTGTCTTGAGCGAAAAGCCCAGGAGGGCGGCCGTTTCTGAGATACTGGATCCGGCACGCCTGGCAATGACATACCACACTCAAAGCTGCTTGTTTTGCCCATTCTATCATTCAATCCAACAGTAACTGAATGCCTTGATGCCTGTCTGCCTGCCTTATATAGCAAGCCACAGCCACTTGACTCACTGTCTGTAGGAGCAATCAATTGTCATGAACGGGGTGTACCTAATAAACTGGTCAGTGAGTGTATATCTACTATAGGCCATAATTACATATAGGCCCCTATGCAGTATGGCTATAGGGTTCAGTGGAGAATGCCATTCATTTTCACAGATTTGGAGGCAAGGCCTCAGTTCATGCATTCTACAGCCTACTGGCAATTGATTTGATGTAAGGCCAGAAGGAAACATTGTATTAGATAAAAGTTATTTTTCTCAATAGCCTGCATGTTGACATAATTGTCATGCACAATGATGCCAAGATGTTACAAAATAGAAACAATAGATAATATTATCGGATGTAAACTGCTATAGCTTGCATTTAATTTAAGGAGTGCCATGAGCAGTAGGCCTACAGATTTAATGACAGAAAAAATAAATGACAGTATGACGTAATCACAGATGGATACTTATAATGACAACGAGCAGGAAGGGGAAAGCTGCTTATCTAGGTCCGGACCGCGCTTTTATCAAAATAAACCATAATTCTACTATTTCAGTTCAACATTGCCGCACTTACCACCGATTCGGCTATTATTGGAGTCGCGTACGTTGGTCTCCTGATAAAGCACCTATTCAATATGTTAATAATGGTCGACCAATAACCTAATGTGCACTGCATTCAGATTTCAATTCGTTCAATGATCTTATTTATTGCATCCCTTGATGTAAGACATAAAAAAAACATTAATGACACAAATTCCTTGCCCATTTTCCCCATATGTGAAACGCAGGCCAAGGTTGAAAACCATTTCAATATGATGTAGGCTAGTCTATAAAACCATGATAGACACCGAAAACGTCATATAGCAGACTTACTTACCCAAAATATTATATTGAATCCAAATATGAAGTATTTGATACAGCAACGGACTTCATGAGCCTTGAAATGCTTTCCGGACATCATTTGGCTCGTATTTACAAATGTCGCCCACCAGAATAGGGCTAAATCACATCCAATCTGGTTTGGGTTCGGCAGATCGTTTCGGAAAAACCCGCAGTTAACGGTTCAACCAGTAGAAATGTTCCAAAAATTGTTCAGCGTGTAATAACGTTCAACATCTTGCTTCCTCTTTGACATGCGTAGGGTCACAAACTATCTGCTTTAAAACAAATATCGAATGTCGTATCCTATTTTATTTTATTTTTCACCCTACAGTATATGAGCCAGACCAATTAAAACCTTTCGTCTATCTGGTCCATGATCTTGACATGGCTTTATTTGATGGACGTGTCTGCCTACCAATGAGAGCTTTTCCTGTCATGACTAGAAAGGAATTCCTGCAATACTATATATGCCACGTTCAAAACAACCGGGAACTCGGAACATGGAACTCGGAAATCTACGACTTCCGACTTCAGTGCGTTCATAACAACTGGGAAAAATGGATTTGAACGGTGATCCAACTCGGAATTCCTTTTTCTAGAGATCCGACTTTCCGACCTGAAGTTCACTGACGTCATGATTTGACCTCCTATTTTTCCGAGTTCCCAGTTGTTTTTAACGAGGCAATAGACCTATACCGAAGATGTTTATAACTAACCCGAGCTAGCGAGATCCTATTGGAGCGTTCTAGTATTTGCATATTTCCGTGGGGGTATGTCTACTCAATTCGCCCTTGCACTCCGTCTAAACAACGCATTTATTTAATTTTTTGGCAAAGGGTAAAGTCTACAAAACTTAGTCCACTCTGTTCTTAACAGATTCAAATTTTGGGAACAGAAAACTGTGTTGAGATCAAATGTTTAATCGATGAGAACATTTGCAGAATGTTGGCCAAAATCCATCTCGTTCTATCTTCTCCCACTGCCGGCCACTGGGCTTCCTCTCACCACCATATTTGATAGTGAGTGGCAACGCCAAGCGGATGCTTCACATTTATACATCTGGTGAAATATCTGCCTCATTGTTCTCTCTGTGCCTATACCCTGGTTTTAATGTCTATGCCTATAACAAAGCGCAGCAGTGCCTTGTTGTGACTTTTAAGCAGCCCGGCCGAGTTGCATATTCAAGAAAGCGAACACTCCTTGTGATGATAAATTGACAAAATTAGTTTAATTGTTTAGGAAATATGTAATCGGGACAATTGTCAAATTGTTGTTTGGGGACGTGTGTGTTTATGTGTGTGTTCGTGAATGGGGGGAACTGCAATTTGACATGTTATTGATAAGTACCGTCAGCAGCCATATCACCTGGCATTCTTCGGCTGTCTAGGGTTTCACCAGGTTGGGCTTTGGAAGACGTTTCTACTGTGATGAGGATACTGTTCTCAAAGGGTGCCATCCTTGCTAAAACTGTAAACTGATGCCCAGACTGAGGACAAGTATCCCAGGGCAGGGCTGTGCATAGACATTTCAGGGTGCAGGTGCTGCAATAATATCTCGAAATTCATAACATAACCGCCTCTGTAGAGAATTGTTATTTTTAGAATATGCCTATATATTTCTGCAACAACATACTCACTCATCACAAATGGTAAGCAAGCTAGTTGCCTCCTAAAGACATGATTGAGATCGGTAAAAGAGGGTGGGCTATCAACTGATCATTGATGTTGATGAATGATGTAAATCTGCTAGTTAGCTAGCTCAATCATTTTTTTACTGATTGTGATTTATCTTCAATTCTCCTAAATAATGACTTCATAGTATAATATTCTCTCATGATATATGTCTGGCTGGCTAGTGGCCTGTGTGGATATTTTATTATGTTGTGGTTAGCTAGAATCAACTACCTCTATTGCTGATGACACATGTGCAACTCCCGACTGAGGAAAGGATGGAGTTAGGTCAGAGGGTCGTTGATGCAGCGGCGCCTTTCCTCTCTTGCTCACTGCTGCACGTATCAGCCAACCAGACCCGAATATTGATGATGATGTAAATTAAATGTTATAAAGTGTTAATCATGTTCAGGGACGGCCTGTTCAATAGGGCGATATGGGCGACGCACCGCCAAACGGGAAAAGGAAGGGATTTTTTTCTAATCAATTATATCACGGCAACAGTAGTTATCAGTGTTGTAATCTGATCTGACTGCCACTAAATGTCAAATCAGGCTAAAGTCGTGCTTCAAATGGCCCCGCCCGTTTTTGGGGCGATTTCAGTCAGGTTGAAAATCGCCCAGAAGTCTCTCATAGCCTGTCATGTAAAATCTATTTTTTCAAATTTCAAAGCTTTACATTCTCTATGGGTGTCTGTGGGCTTGCACTTACGCCTTGTCGTCATACCTGACGTAACCATGAACGTGAACTAAGAAAATAGCGGCTAGCAGCGTCTCTGTTGCGACCTGCAGTGTGGCGTTATCTTATGTTTTTAATTTGTACACTTAGTGGCGTTATTTTATGTTTTTAATTTGTACACTTAGTTTACAAACATTCTGCCAACCATGGATTTCCAGTGGTGGGTTTTGGACTGATCTTGTTGATCGTGGTACATACCGCGCTACGAACGGACTAAATAATGAAAACGTTGCTGGCAGCGGAATCCAATACAGCTGGGAGACTTGGCTGGATGACAGAGTCCCGGACAGAGAAGTGGAGCCGGCCGGCTTCACCCTGGTCAGAGCGGACCGCGATCTGACAGTCACAGGGAAAATCGATCCTGGTAAGAGAGCGACTCTGTACCCCCGAGCCCCCGACATTGAACTGCTTTCTGTGTCACTGCGACCTTACTATCTGCCCCGTGAGTTCCCCCAATTGTTTGTTACCGTTGTGTACTGTTGATAATCACAAGTTTACTGGAGAACTGAGACCAAGTAGAGACTTTGGACAGGGTGGATATGGTATAATAAAGGCAGTTTATTCAGAGGTAAAGATATCTGGAACGCGTGCACGGACTCGTTCGTCAAACTCTTAGGGAGCTATCTGAAGAGAGCCCGAAAACATTGTGTGCAGACATTTTATACAATAAATGATGTAGGTTGAATCTAGTAGTTCTGATCTTCTGATTGGTCCTGATGGTTGGCGAGGTCCCTCCACTGTTGCATTGGCTCTGAGTCGGGTTCTCTGTCTTCAAATGTTCAGCCTAAAGAGAGGGGATTTTTTGTGTGTGTGTGTGTGTGTGTTTAACAGTGATGATGTGTGTGTGTGTGTGTGTTATCAGTGATGATGTGTGTGTGTGTGTGTGTGTGTGTGTGTCCTCAGAGCAAGAACTCGTGAGTTGGAAGAACTGAGAGACCTATGGCGTGGGTGTTGTCCCTTGGCCACCTGCTGACAAGGCTGACAAGATAGGACTCTTTTTGTCCATTGTTATAGGATAGGAACAGCATTGATTGAAAACAAACGCCCAACACAAAATGGGTCATGCACAAGATTTTAGTCAGACCAAGCTATAACATTATATATTTACTACGACAGTACATTCAACCAAAAGCTAATATAACAAAGGCATCAGAGATTATTTATAATCTGTCACAGAAACTGGAATCCATCTCCCCAGATCAGTCAATAAATGCTTCTGGTATTGACTTATATGCTGCCCCTGTCTTCATGTTGTTGCTGGACATATCTTTTTTAAAATGTGTGTAGGTCACCTAAATCATCAGAAAAATTGCCCCTCCTGAGAATTTTTTTCAGGAGCGCCACTGATCACGTTACACTGCTGTGGCAGTACCGTTCATATTTAAAATAGGTAGCTTGCTACACACACACACACTCACGCATCGCAAGACATGCATGTTTGGATACCGGGCGCGCGCAATCTCCGTGGACACCGGGAAACAGGCGCAACCGATCGTGCGCGAGATCCAGGGCAGACCAAAAGGCGCAACCAATGAACGGGGTGGGTGGTGGCGAACTTGACGACGGACGACGACCATACAACGACCCAAAGGGGCACTTGGTGAGTGGGAGGGCAAAGAGTGAGGTGCTCAGGCACAGTTAGGCCTCTATCTGTGCACGTGCCTGTCCCAGGGCACTTATGGTGCAAGAGCTGAAGGGCTTTATCCCAAATGTCCAAACTAAAGTCCTACTCCGGACCCTCATACTGTCACTGGCCATCTAACTAAATTGGCACCCCAGTCTATAGTCACACAGCTCAGTAACACTCACAGTGCAATTATTACTGTGTAATTATTCCTGTAAGGAAAATGTAGCATTGCAATTACTCATTGTTATTATGAAGGTTTAGGGTTACTGCTGTAAGTACAGTGTAAAAATGACTAATAACAATACTTGTTAGACTGTACTCACAAGAATAATTAGCCCATGCAGTAATCAGATTAAATAGTGTCACCAAATCAGATAGGAACTTTACCCACAGCAAATGACATGGCAAAATAAACAGCTGTTGGTCTCATTTTGTCACTTACTGGCTTCATTGCTTCAATTTTCTTGCCCACTGAACCAGCCTGTCGATTATTCAAAAACGAACATCCTATTACTGAATAGACATACTGTCATGCCCTGACATAGAGTTCGCTAGTTGGTTTGGTCAGGGTGTGAATATCTATTTATGTGAAGATCTATGTTGTGTATTTCTATGTTGGCCGGGTGTGGTTCCCAATCAGAGGCAGCTGTCGATCGTTGTCTCTGATTGGGGATCATACTTAGGTAGCCATTTTGCCTACCTATGTTGTGGGATCTTGACTCTTGTTTGGCTTGTTTGTGTGTAGCCATTGTGAGCTTCACGTTACGTTGCTTTTGTGGTTTTGTCGTGTGTTAACTTCGTTAATAAACATGTATACATTCCACGCTGCACCTTGGTCCAATCCTGTATTCAACGAACGTGACAGAAGATCCCAACACCAATGGACCAAGCAGCGTGCCCAGGAAAAGCAAAAAGCCTGGACATGGGAGGAGATACTGGAAGGAAAAGGATCATGGACGTGGGAAGAGATCCAGGATGGTATGGATCGCCTTCCTTGGGAGCAAACAGTGGCAGTGAGGGAGAATCGACGGCGACTCCAAAATGTGAAACGACGAAGGAGACCCGAGAGGCAACCCCAAGAAAAAACATTTGGGGGGCACACAGGGTGGTCGACGAAGCAGCATGAGGCCGTGAAAGGGCTGACTGTGGAGGAGGAGGCCACTATTGTAGAGGTCCTCCAAGACCTGCGGATCAGCAGTTTGAGAGAGGAGACCACCATATTACGGGGCTGTTAGAGAAGAGGGAGCAGGGGCTCTCACTTCAGAAGGAGGCGCTGCAGGAGGCCCAAAGGGAGAAGGAATTAGTGGATGCACGGAGAGAGGAGCTGGCCAGGCAACAGAAGAAGCGTGTGTTCATTGAGGAACCAAGTTATGCGGAGATACGCACTGTGTCACCAGTGCGCCTTCACAGCCCAGTGCGTCTTGTGCCAGCGCCCGCACGTGCCGTGCGAAAGTGGGCATCCAGCCAGGACGGGTTGTGCCAGCTTTACACTCCAGACCTCCAGTGGGCCTCCACGGTCTAGTATATCCTGCTCCGGTTCTACGCACTGGGTTACCAGTGCGCCTCCCCAGACCGGTACGCCAAGCGTACCTGCTCCCCGCACCAAACCAGTGGTGCGTGTATCCAGTCCGGTACGACCCGTACCTGCTCCCCGCACCAAACCAATGGTGCGTGTCGCCAGCCCGGTACGCCCGTACCTGCTCCCGCACCAAACCAGTGGTGCATGTATCCAGTCCAGTACAGCCCGTACCTGCTCCCCGCACCAAACCAGTGGTGCGTGTCGCCAGCCCGGTACACCCCATACCTGCTCCCCGCACCAAACCAGTGGTGCGTGTATCCAGTCCGGTACGGCCCGTGCCTGCTCCTCGCACCAGACCAGTGGTGCGTGTTCCCAGTCCGGCACAGCCCGTGCCTGCTCCTCGCACCAAACCAGTAGTGCGCGTCTCAAGTCCGGCACGGCCCGTGCCTGCTCCTCGCACCAGACCAGTGGTGCGTGTTCCCAGCCCGGTGCGGCCCATGCCTGTTCCTCGCACCAGACCAGTGGTGCGTGTCCCCAGCCCGGTACGGCTGGTGCCAGAGCAGTCCGCTCCACCGGTGCCTAGTCCAGCTCTGGTCAGCTGCTCCAGTCCAGAGCCAGAGTAGTCCGCTCCACCGGGGTCCAGTTCAGCTCCGGTCCGCGGCTCCACTCCAGAACCAGACGTCAGCCCCTCTCCAGGGTGGGCCTCCCACACCAGGGTCCAGACAGGGCTTGGTGCATCACGGGAGGATTGCCGGTCCAGGCCCAGACGTCAGCCCCTCTCCAGGGTCGGGGCCTCCCACACCAGGGTCCAGACAGGGCTTGGTGCATCGTGGGAGGACTGAGAGGGGAAGCATCGCGCCGAGGTCCAGACCGGACCAGGGATTCAACGGGGAGGCAGTAAGGGAGAGGACGTCACGCCCGGAGCCGCCACCGAAGCTGAATGCCCACCCGGACCCTCCCTTAATGAGTCAGGTTGGTGCGGCCGGAGTACGCACCTTTGGGGGGGTACTGTCACGCCCTGACATAGAGTTCGCTAGTTGATTTGGTCAGGGTGTGAATATCTATGTATGTGAAGATCTATGTTGTGTATTTCTATGTTGGCCGGGTGTGGTTCCCAATCAGAGGCAGCTGTCGATCGTTGTCTCTGATTGGGGATCATACTTAGGTAGCCATTTTGCCTACCTATGTTGTGGGATCATGACTCTTGTTTGGCTTGTTTGTGTGTAGCCATTGTGAGCTTCACATTACGTTGCTTTTGTGGTTTTGTCATGTGTTAACTTCGTTAATAAACATGTATGCATTCCACGCTGCACCTTGGTCCAATCCTGTATTCAACGAACGTGACACACAGTATTCTACTAAATTATTTTTTCTAATTTCTTATGTTCCATCAGACAAGATCTGAAAGACTAAATGTAACACTCTTGTTTTTATATTTGTTGTTATTGTCATTGCATTTGATGTGTATTATGAAAATACAGTTAGTTGTTTGCAATGGGACTCACATGATTATATATAAAAATGAAAAGGCAAAATTGTTTAAACACATATATAGCTAACAGGTGTAACAATCGAAGTGAAAATAGCAGTATGATTCAAGCACAGGAGGCAACAAATGTACAAATGCACTAAGGACATTTTTTCACAGTTGTGAATGGATCCATTATCATCCCTCTCATATGGTCCAATAGCCAGTTGTGTATCATTAGAGCCCTCTATTAAGGTCTGAAACAGTCTCTCAATATGAGGCTTCTTGTATTTTGTTAGTAAAACTTTGCATAATACTAATAATAATAATTCATAATAACAACAATAGGCTCATATTTGTTTTGGCCTAATACATACTTCCCTTCAAGTATACATTTCTTTACTGAAAGGTGTGGCATTTGTAGCATAGCTTAAAAAAATACTGTATAATAACCTTATATGCAACATATTGAGTAAATAGATTCATAGGCTATTTGCTCGGACAAATACAAAACAATGAATAAAATAACAAAAAATCATTCAGGAAAATTATCGTTATAATACCATTATTACATGTAAAGCATATGCCATTTGTAATTGCATCCCTAAACGATGTGTAATTGTAATAATAATAATAATAATAATAATAAGCCATTTAGCAGACGCTTTTATCCAAAGCGACTTACAGTCATGTGTGCATACATTTTTACGTATGTATTGTAATGTCTATTCCGTTAATACACACAGACAGACTAACAATACGATTTTACTTCTGAAGTGAGAAGACATCAAAAGACAACATGTCAACAGGAACTTGAGGAGGCAGTTTGCTGACAATTTTACCACGTGCTTTTTAGTAGCCTACTAAATACCTCAAGGTTCTCTGTTAAGTTCGGTCAAGGGGGGGCACTTCATTTGGCCGGTCATAAAAAAAACGGTGACATCCATTTCCTCCGCGTTTGGCCTGTGCTTTTTCATCCAGGAGCATTGCTTGCAGGCTGCCAAAGGTTGTGATCAGTTGTAACTTGTAAGTAGAGACGATGCATATATTTTTCTCAACTTTCATATCCATTTGCGTTCTGCAAACATAAGTATGTGGATATACATTTCAGACGCGTTTTGGAAGACCATTTGGAGAACTAGGGAGGAGCGGGTGGTTTAGGCCAATGCGACAGGGGTGAAGTCTCCAATAATGAGCATGAGAATCTGAAAAAGGAAATGGAAGAGATGCATAATGGTACGCGTAATGATGCCACGTATAATGGACATTTGCCATTGGTTAGCCAACTCACCGCGGTTGCTTCCATCTTCAAACAGACATCCCTTCCAGGCCAGATCAATGACTCTCGTCAAAAGAATGCCAAAGCGTTCTGGAAGAGCTTTTTGCTACGAAGAAGATCTGAGTTATTGTCTATAATACCTATAAGACACAATGAGATCAACCAGCAGATGTGTCGCGCGTTACCAACGTCACAGGTAAGAATACAACCAAATACCCCAACAGGTATTATAATTTATTTGTACTGGGATGAGTCAATTATCATTTGTTTCTTTTTTAGAGGGTTCATCATGACGACTGCGAGACCCTGGTGCTGGAAGACAACATTTGCTTTGGGAAATGTAGTTGTCCAGAGCGCAATACCAACAGCGAAGACGGAGACCACGCTTCTTGCGTTCACTGCTCACCAGTCAAATTGACCAAGTCTGTGCAGTTGAAATGCAAGAACAACACTCAGGTAACTAAAGTGGTGACGGTGTTGGAGGACTGTCAGTGCAAATTGAAGAAAGGACTGTGCTCCCACAGCCGCCAAGGACCCTCTCTTTTTGATCCAATCTTAATTTGAAACATACCATGAAGGAAATTCAGTATGGATGTGTAACCTGGTCTCAGAGCATTTCATATTATTCTGTACAAAAATCAGAGACACTCCATTTATAGGTTACGTTTTGCATGGTAGCTCAATTGGTAGAGCATGGCGCTTGTAACGCCAGGGTAGTGGGTTCGATCCCCGGGACCACCCATACGTAAAAATGTATGTGCACATGACTGTTAGTCGCTTTGGATAAAAGTGTCTGCTAAATGGCATATTATTATTATTTATTATTATTATTAATTTGTGGATGTCCATCATCCATTTCGTATGATATGCTACGAATATGCTAAAAATACACTGTTACGAATTTGCTAAAATGTATGATATGTTACAAATTCCAATTTGTTGTTGCTAACGTTAGCTAGCTTGGTTAGGGGTTAGGGTTAAGTAAAAGGGTTAAGGTTAGGGGAAGGGTTAGCTAACATGCTAAGTAGTTGCAAAGTAGCTAAAAAGTAGTTGCAAAGTTTCTTATTAGCTAAAATGCTAAAGTTGTCCATGATGAGATTCGAACACGCAACATTTTGGTTGCTAGACGTTCACGTTATACACCCACCCATCCATCCATCCAGCCACCCTGACCAACCACCCTTCTTTCGTTTTTGCCTTAAGTAACTTTGTCTTACATAATCATACCAAACCTAACATATCATACTCATTTGAGTGTCCCTGATTTACATTTACTATGTTAAATCCAGTGGTGAAAAAAAGTAGTCAATTGTCATTGTTGAGTAAAAGTAAATATACCTTCATAGAAAATGACTCAAGTAAAAGTGAAAATCACCCAGTAAAATACTACTTGAGTAAAAGTCTAAAAGTATTTGGTTTTAAATATACTTAAGTATCAAAAGTAAATGTAATTGCTAAAATATAGTTAAGTATCAGAAGTCAAAGTCAAATTCAAATTCAAAATTTCAAATGTACATTCAAAATGTAACGAGTACTTTTGGGTGTCAGGGAAAATGTATGTAATAAAAATTTCATAATTTTCTTTAGGAATGTAGTGAAGTAAAAGTTGTCAAAAATATATATAGTAAAGTACAGATACCCCCAAAAATACTTAAGTAGTACTTTCCAAGTATTTTTACGCCACTGGTTACATCTAGTCTATGAGACCAGGCTGGGGTGTGAGGAGTCTGACGCTGAAGTGTAGCCTATCAACTCTATTCTGTACCAATTGTACAGCAGTGGAATGTTGCATGTACTGTACATAAAGTACAAACAATGATAAGAAAGTAACTTAACTATTATACAGTAGAGAAGGAATAACTTGAGAAACATGCCCGATAGGCATACAAATTTGGCACTATATCTCTGATCTACAAACAAGATGAGGTGGGCATGGATAGTCTGCTCTCATTTCTAACACATGGACATTTTGAATTCTATGAAATGTTATTCTTTAGTGGTTATTGTTTGTGTTGAAGTTGCCAATTCCACAAAGCAGCGCTGCTCTTCTGTCATTGTTTAAATAGTTCAAGTTCAGCATTCTAAATCAGGTAAACGTTTGCAAATCAATCTCACATGAAGTTTGGAATGTAGCTACATGTAAAATAAAACATAAAAATAAAGAATAACTTCACAAATTGATCCCATACAGACAGCTTTCAGACAAATTCACAACCCACTGTGTATGAAGGTTTTCCAATGACATGGAGGTGACAGAGTTCTGTTGCTGACACCTCAGTCAAAAGATACAAGGTAATGAACCTTCCTTCATCTGTGCTTCAGTGGTCGGTTAGTTTTTGTTGTAACACACTCCCCCCTGGTGGCATAAACACTGATCAACAGGTAGTCTTAGTTGAGATCAGACAGCCCATTGTCCTTGGCCCAATATACAGCTGCTAATTGCTTAACATATCAACTTCACTGTACAATGAAAATAGGCTACAATTCCAGCCAACATGTTTTAAAGCGAGCCATAGTTGTATGATGGTGATCAAACATAAACTCATATTTTGGCAGGATTTTGACAGACTCGCTATTATGTTCCATTATGTGTTCGATGTTCTAATATGTGTTTGATGTCCAAATCTAACCAACTGAATCAATTCCTCAAAACGAATAATGCCAGGACAGTGCATTTTTTTGTAGTATTTTATATTTTATTGCATAAAATAAAAATAATGTTATAAATGCTTCAATCACATTCAAAATATTTGTCTACAAAACAGGATAAAATATTAAAATAAATATTACTGTGCAAGTTGTATGTATTGTCATTGCAGGTAGAGAGACGGATCAAGAATACTATTTTTATAGATTAAACTTCACCTGAACTGAGTTACAATTATGTAGGCTTTAGGTTGGCTAGCTCAAGGCCGTTTGAATAGAAAATGCATCATTCTTTGCGCCCTAACCTTGAGGCCATCACTGACATGCATGTGATTGGATAAGTAAAAGTAAAGTTTAAACCCCACTGCTTTTACCAATTCAACCCTCTCACATCTGTGATTACTTTGAAAAGGGAAATAAGATTGCATTGTTTAAGTTAAAGCATTCAAACAGGTCCTACGTTTTTTCACACTACTGAGCCAAGCCGAACTCAGTTGACCCAGTTACACATCTACTAGTTGCTGGAACCTTGCTTAATAGGACAATGTGAAGTCAGCAAAAAATTGTTTGGGTCTGCACAATAGTGTGAAAGGGGTATTGGTTAGCCTATGTAAAGATCTGTAGTAGGCTGTCATAGGAATCAAGACACATATTTTGACAAGTAAAAAAGCTTTGCGCTTTGTCAAATCACTCATACTTGGAAAGTAACAGTTACATGACAGAATGGTGATTCTTGATTCTACACAGTCATATTCTAAAAACAGTTACCATGCTGCATGTCTGCAGGTTTTTAAATAAAACCAAGTAGGGAGTATCAAGGTTTGTAGACACTAGCACAGTTTTTTTTTGTTGCCATTGTCATAACAGTGCGCTGCATGTTACGGTATTCCATTCCCATACAATACCTTAAAAGTCATTGAGACATCTACTCACTACAATGGTTGACAATACAAAATAATAATACTTCAGGAGTTTTTTTTTTGTCATGCATCCTTTTAAACAACATGTCTTGAATTTGGTTGTGCTCTACATTTAGGAAAATATATACTTTTTGGCTAAACAAAATACTTCAGATACTGTACTAACAAAACATACCACTGGATAGAGTTGTTTCCTGCACTTGTTTGTAAAATGTTGCTCCTATACTTTGACACCACACAACACAACAAATTGTATACAAAATAAATTGACTGTAAAGAAATAATAGTATAGCTTAGTATTAAACAGAACAGTTCTAAACGGAATCCACGAAAAGGTAATTGATATGAGATTAAATGGCTTGTGGTAAAACTCTATTATTGACGTCTCAATAGTGTTTTGCTATGCCTCCTCCAACCAACAACCTTCCCTTTCAAATGGTAGTGTACAAAAGTTGAGCACTTTTATTCAATTACTACATTTCAATTCACTTACACTACCGGTCAAAAGTTTTAGAACACCTACTCATTCAAGGGTTTTTCTTTATTTTTACTATTTTCTACATTGTAGAACAATAGTGAAGACATCAAAACTATGAAATAACACATATGGAATCATGTAGTAACCAAAAAGTGTTAAACAAATCAAAATATATTTTATATTTGGGATTCTTCAAATAGCCACCCTTTGCCTTGATGACAGCTTTGCACACTCTTGGCATTCTCTCAACCAGCTTGATGAGGTAGTCACCTGGAATGCATTTCAATTAACAGGTGTGCCTTCTTAAAAAGTAAATTTGTGGAATTTATTTTCTTAATGCGTTTGAGCCAATCAGTTGTGTTATGACAAGTTAGGGGGGTATACAGAAGACAGCCCTATTTGGTAAAAGACCAAGTCCATATTATGGCAGGAACAGCTCAAATAAGCAAAGAGAAACAACAGTCCATCATTACTTTAAGACATGAAGGTCAGTCAACACAGAATATTTCAAGAACTTTTAAAACGTTTGTTCAAGTGCAGTCGCAAAAACCATCAAGCACTATGATGAAACTGGCTCTCATGAGGACCGCCACAGGAATGGAAGACCCAGAGTTACCTCTGCTGCCGAGGATAAGTTCATTGGAGTTACCAGCCTCAGAAATTGCAGAGTTCAAGTAACAGACACATCTCAATATCAACTGTTCAGAGGAGACTGTGTGAATCAGGCCTTCATGGTCGAATTGCTGCAAAGAAACCACTACTAAAGGACACCAATAAGAAGAAGAGACTTGCTTACTTGGGCCAAGAAACACCAGCAATGGACATTAGACCGGTGGAAATTTGTCCTTTGGTCTGGAGTCCAAATTGGAGATTTTTGTTTGCAACCGCCGTGTCTTTGTGAGACGCGGTGTAGGTGAACGGATGATCTCCGCATGTGTATTTCCCGACGTAAAGCATGGAGGAGGAGGTGTTATGGTGTGAGGGTGCTTTGCTGGTGACACTGCCTGTGACTTATTTAGAATTCAAGGCACACTTAACCAGCATGGCTACCACAGCATTCTGCAGCGATACGCCATCCCATCTGGTTTGGGCTTAGTGGGACTATCATTTGTTTTTCAACAGGACAATAACCCAACACACCTTCAGGCTGTGTAATGGCTATTTTATCAAGAAGGAGAGTGATGGAGTGCTGCATTTGGGATGAGTCGGACGGCAGAGTGAAGGAAAAGCAGCCAACAAGTGCTCAGCATATGTGGGAACGCCTTCAAGGCGGTTGGAAAAGCATTCCAGGTGAAGCTGGTTGAGAGAATGCCAAGAGTGTGCAAAGCTGTCAAAGGCAAAGGGTGGCTAACTGATAGGCCAGATCATGGCATACTGAAAAAGCAAACCAGGTTCACTCAAGGCTTGCCACTATACACACACACAGTGCCTCTTAATTGGATAGGCTTTGAATGCCTTAATATTGCTGTCAAGGCGTCATAAAGACATTTACATTTACGTCATTTAGCAGACGCTCTTATCCAGAGCGACTTACAAATTGGTGCATTCACCTTATAGCCAGTGGGATAACCACTTTACAATGAATTTTTTATTTTATTTTTTTGGGGGGGGGTTGGGGTAAGGGAGGGGTAGAAGGATTACTTTATCCTATCCCAGGTATTCCTTAAAGAGGTGGGGTTACATGAACAGCAAACAATAACTATGGTAACAGACCTATCCCTTTTATGCCTATGCGAGTATATATTGTTGCAATTCACTATCATGAACAGTTAAGACAGCATTTTACATTTCAGTTCTGTTACTCTCATTTTCATGACAACTGACAATCTGAGACTTGACTTACATTTCCCTTCTAATACTCCACATTCAGTAAAGACTAGGGTTGGGGGGGTTGAGTGTTTAAAATAAGACTCAGCTAAACACCTTACTTCAAAAAGGTACCCGTGTGTTCCAGAGGCTTCAACAGGGAGAACATTTGTTTGCTTTCACTTTTCCTTTACATTTTAAAATATATATATAATACAAATGCTTTTAAATATAGTTGTAGATAATGCAATAACTGAGATAATACTGTATATACAGGAAGTCTGTTAACCCTTTACATTCGTACCCAGTATACGGGTGGAAAATGGCAGATTTGTATACTGCTAAGAGCCTAAATTCGAACGCAGTGGCTGTACAGTAACATGCTATACATGACGTCAGAGTTCAGGATCTCCGCTTCACAACTCTGTATGGGCTTTGACTGACAGCCGTTCTGAACTTGAGCACCACGCGTGACAAGGAGTTGCCTCCATCCCTCCTGCTAATTGGGCAACTTTTGCAAATGTTTTGTTGTCTGAGTGAGGGAAATGCTGTAAATTATGAGGACTCAATGTATTTTGAAAGATGAGACATTGAGGATAATAATAAATACCACTCTGATGTCATACAAGCAAGCCAAACACCTGTGAGTCCAAATGTGCACTTCACATTTCCATATCAACTCACGTAATATACAGTGTCAACGTGTATATTACATGTTTGATGTACAGATGAAAATGGTGTTATACCCTGGGTTGTCCTGAACAGAATGAGCCTATGTTTGTTGTATTGTGATGAAAATTTGCAGCGGACCACGCATCTGAATGCACTCATGACTCCATTCTATGCGCACCAAAATTATTATCTGCTTCTCTGAATTGCCTTGTAAAGGCCTAACACTGTAAGATCATATTTTATAATTTAGCTAGTCATGTTGACAATAGAACAATCTTTCAAATGATGACCCAGATTGCGATTTATAATGGACTGTTTTTGGATTGCGTAAACAACAGTAATTGTGTAAAGACGGGGATGCAGGGCTGTGTTCCAAACAAAAAAACTACAATTGTGCTTGCTCTAGTTCCTCAACGGCGCAGCTAGGAGAAGAAAAAAAAAGCTGCTTATAGTTGAAGATTTTTCTTTGAGTCATAAAAGTGTATTGAAATTACTTAGGAACTGTGCACACTTTGGAGACGTGTGTGGCCACTTGGAAACACAATATATATCTCTCACTTGCCATTTTCTTGTCTTATGTTGCACCTACCCCACATTTTCCAAGAATATTCTTATCAGATTCCTGAATGTATCCAGAGTATTTTTTGTTTTCGTTATCAACAAATGCGGTGAAAAGTACATTGAAAGTCAAATGCACATCAAATCAACAATGTAATGTTTGGATTCAGTCTTGTGTCAGGAGAACTGTTGTGGCCTCAGCTTTAGTCTGAAAATTTTCCAATAATCTCCTAACTGTTCCCTTTTAATTACTACCATGGTTATGCCTATGCTTTCCATATTTCTTCTGTAAGAAACATTTCAATTTAGCCCTATCCACATAGGTCAATTCCCATGAGTGTAAGGGGTTAATTAATACACATCTATAACAGTATAAACAATCAGTCAGCCACGCTGTAAATTTAAATACGGCACAACATACACCATTGGCAAGGTCCTCCCCATTTGTGCTAAGTTGCCTGAAAATACAAGGACAGTGAGCATTTTGAATAGTAGATCCAGAGCTGAAAAATATCATTTCAAAACATATATTTCTGTGAGAAACACCGCAATATACCTATAAATATTACTGGTTCACTCGAAATTGAAATATTCCCAATCACCTCAACAAAGCCTGAGAATTACATTCAGGGTTGATTAATGAACACAACTTGGCAAGTTTCTTAGCATAGAGGTTAGCATAGAGGTTACGTCACTTATGTCACTGTAATAGACGATTGTGCTTTGACACTAAGTTGCATAAACATTATTGCATATGTAACAAGGGAGAGAGTGAGTGAGGGGATTACATTTTGAGGCGATAACGGACAAATTATGTCGCCTTTATGTCACCCATGTCAGAGAAGTACTTTAGAGGTACTTCCTTTTATTACATTCTACATGCATTGTTCCAAATGTCTGACATTAGGGCATATTTTGTGTTCGTGTTTGGGAACACCTCATAGTGAGGGATTTTCCAAGCACAGTGGGCCCTGAGGAGGTTATGACACCTTATGTCACCTTGACAGAGTCAGATTTCTTGGTTTCACAGAGTAGGGTGACATAGGGCACTCCGATGAAGGCCCATTTCTCATTGGGCCAGAACATGATGACCGGGCCTCGTTCAGGGGCCTCTGTTGCCACGTCGAAGTAGGCGAAGCACACACAGCCCAGGTAGGAGGCCAGGCAGATAAGGATGTGCCTGTGGTAACAAGAGAGTCATGGGGTCAGGACCTCAAACATTTAGGGCCAGTTTCTCTAAAAACTAGCTGAGAAACTGGCCCTAATGGTGTATCTCAACAGACTTGAGTGGCTTCCTTTCCTCGTCTCCTTTCTTTCATCTGCACTGATGTGAAAGATCTGGCCCAGTGGGCAAAAATGGTTGAAAGGATGTTCATAATGACATAATTTAAACCATTTTCTGGTTATAACAACATCATTTCAACTAGTTTTGCCTGCTGGGTGTCAGGAAGAAGGACATTTCTTAATACAGAAAGTGTGAAGACAATGTACAGTGGGGAGAACAAGTATTTGATACACTGCTGATTTTGCAGGTTTTCCTACTTACAAAGCATGTAGAGGTCTGTAATCTTTATCATAGGTACACTTCAACTGTGAGAGACAGAATCTAAAACAAAAATTGTATGATTTTTAAGTAATTAATTTGCATTTTATTGCATGACATAAGTATTTGATCACCTACCAACCAGTAAGAATTCCGGCTCTCACAGACCTGTTAGTTTTTTTTTTAAGAAGCCCTCCTGTTCTCCACTCATTACCTGTATTAACTGCACCTGTTTGAACTTGTTACCTGTATAAAAGACACCTGTCCACACACTCAATCAAACAGACTCCAACCTCTCCACAATGGCCAAGACCAGAGAGCTGTGTAAGGACATCAGGGATAAAATTGTAGACCTGCACAAGGATGGGATGGGCTACAGGACAATATGCAAGCAGGTTGGTGAGAAGGCAACAACTGTTGGCGCAATTATTAGAAAATGGAAGAAGTTCAAGATGATCAATCAGTCAATCACCTCTGTCTGGGGCTCCATGCAAGATCTCACCTCGTGGGGCATCAATGATCATGAGGAAGGTGAGGGATCAGCCCAGAACTACATGGCAGGACCTGGTCAATGACCTGAAGAGAGCTGGGACCACAGTCTCAAAGAAAACTATTAGTAATGGATAAAAATCCTGCAGCGCACGCAAGGTCCCCCCTGCTCAAGCCAGCGCATGTCCAGGCCCGTCTGAAGTTTGCCAATGACCATCTGGATGATCCAGAGGAGGAATGGGAGAAGGTCATGTGGTCTGATGAGACAAAAATAGAGCTTTTTGGTCTAAACTCCACTCGCCGTGTTCGGAGGAAGAAGAAGGATGAGTACAACCCCAAGAACACCATCCCAACCGTGAAGCATGGAGGTGGAAACATCATTCTTTGGGGATGCTTTTCTGCAAAGGGGACAGGACGACTGCACCGTATTGAGGGAGGATGGATGGGGCCATGTATCGCGAGATCTTGGCCAACAACCTCCTTCCCTCAGTAAGAGCATTGAAGATGGGTCGTGGCTGTGTCTTCCAGCATGACAACGACCTGAAACACACAGCAAGGGCAACTAAGGAGTGGCTCCGTAAGAAGCATCTCAAGGTCCTGGAGTGGCCTAGCCAGTCTCCAGACCTGAACCCAATAGAACATCTTTGGAGGGAGCTGAAAGTCTGTATTGCCCAGCGACAGCCCTGAAACCTGAAGGATCTGGAGAAGGTCTGTATGGAGGAGTGGGCCAAAATCCCTGCTGCAGTGTGTGCAAACCTGGTCAAGACCTACAGGAAACGTATGATCTCTGTAATTGCAAACAAAGGTTTCTGTACCAAATATTAAGTTCTGCTTTTCTGATGTATCAAATACTTATGTCATGCAATAAAATGCAAATTAATTACTTAAAAATCATACAATGTGATTTTCTGGCCTCTACATGCTTTGTAAGTAGGAAAACCTGCAAAATCGGCAGTGTATCAAATACTTGTTCTCCCCACTGTATGTATTAATTCCCTCTTAAAAACAACAGGTGCAATTTCATCCAATTGGCTTGAGTCATCTGGTGACACAGATCAGTATCAGTCCCTGATTAGAAGGAGAGAATTCAAAACAGAGGCGTTGCAGGTTTCATCCCCCTAGGCTTAGAATGGAATATCCCTACATTAGAGAGTGATTAATAAAATATTTCAAGCCTCTTAAAATACCACAAGGGAAAGTAATTCTGAAAGCCAGTGTCATAAGAATATTTGTGATCATCATGCGTTCACCATGTGTGATGGAACATATCAAGGTGACCCCATTTAAAAGGATGACATTAAATGGTAGCTACCCATCTTTCCCACTCATTTGAGATTGAGGCATATAAAGTAGCTGGATCAACACATCAGACAGCGTGGTGCATGGACTCATCTCACCATTAGACCACTTTTGAGGTCTGGAAACATTAAAATGTTTCATTTCTTTTATTTATCCTAGTTGAATTCACTGACTGTAAGTCACTCTGGATAACAGTGTCTGCTAAATGACCAAAATGTAAATGCAAATTCTCTCAATGACTTCTCATGCAGTTTCAAGCTCACCAAGCACAGTGTAGGTAGGGAAAGTTGACAGAGGACCACATCTCACAGAAGATCTTGTCACTGATCCAGCAGAGGAGAGCCAGAGCCCACCAGATCCCCGAGATCAGCCCCAGCTTGAGTACACGTGGGTTCTCACACCTGCAAACACAACACAATAACATATTGGCAATGCATAAGTCCCCACACAAAGACATATACAATCACACACACACACCTTGCATTCCCCAGTGACTTCACGGCTTGCTGTTGTTAATGTAAGTTCTATATTGACAAGAACTACAGCAAACACAAAACCACAAGCAAATGCCAGTACAACTTCCAGTAAATGCCCATACATGTTACTTTTCATTGCATTTCAAATAAGAGCTTAAAACGATAGGAAGCCATGCATGTAAAAAGCAATGGGCAATGAAATATCACATTTAGCAAACGCTCTTATCCAGAGTGACTTACAGGAGCAATTAGGGTTAAGTGCCTTGCTCAAGGCCACAGAGATTTTTCACCTAGTCTGTTCGGGGATTCGAACCAGCAGCTTTTCGGTTACTGGCCTACTGCTCTTAACTACTAGGCTACCTGCCGCCATAGTCAACTAAAATCCCCATACAGATTTTGAATCTGGTATAAAAATAATAACAAGCAGGTTGTCACGATCGTTTACGGATGAGACGGACCAAGGCGCAGCGTGATAAGCGTACATATTTATTCACGTACTGAACACGACAAAACAACAAACAAACGATACGTGAAGTCTAAAGGTTACACAACACAAACCTATACAGAACAAGATCCCACACAGACTGGTGCCAAACGGCTGCCTAAGTATGGTCCCCAATCAGAGACAACGAGCTACAGCTGCCTCTGATTGGGAACCACCCTGGCCAACATAGATCTACACGATCTAGAAACTCAACATAGAAAACTAAACATAGAAACTACACACCCTGGCTCAACATTTAAGAGTCCCCAGAGCCAGGGCGTGACACAGGTAGACTCCCCTCAGGTAAATGCTTCCAGTTCAGTCAGTCAGACACGTGTGCACTGACAGTAGTTTATATTTGTAAATAGCATGAGCAGTATTTAACTGAGCCTCAGTCCGGTGTCACATTGACGGGCGACTCGCCCTGACAGGGGAAATTAAGTGTGGCGATGGGCTGTGTTGTGACAAGCGGTCTGTACTGGGACAATATACCATTAATCATCGACACCGACCATACCGATCACTTATCGCAGGCATTTTGCTGATATTGTTCATTACAATAAGCAGCCTATACTAGAGAAATGTGAAGTTTTAAATGAAATAAGGTTGCTAATATGGGTGATTGTTAATGGGACAATTGATGGCTACAACCAAACTATTAGTAGTAGTAGTTTAAAGGATAATTTAAAAAAACAGTGGTGCACATTGTTATACATTTTTTGTTCTACTTATTGTTATCGCATCAATTCAGGCAATGTATCGCGATATGGATTTTGTTTTTTATATCGCAGAGCTCTAGTCTGTAAAACTGGCTAATTAAGCACCGAGAAGGAGAAACGCATGCACGAGAGAACAAGCAGTAAAGAGGAAGTGCAAAAATAAAGAGACGGGGGAAAAAGACAGTGTCAGGAAATAGAATGTCAGAAGAACTGTGGTAGAACTATTAACTCATATTAGCGCATTTCCATGCAACTTTGAGCTTGAAGGAGACACACACATGTTAAAAAACCACAGGGACTATGGGTAGTGAAATGACAATGGCGTCGTTCCACGAAATGAGTGTAACTTGTTGAAAAAAACACTTGATTTTAACATTGTCATGAAAAGCACATGTTCAACGTCATAAAAAAACTTGATGTCCCGTCTCAACATGTTAAAATTGGCCTATAGTAAGTGGCTATTTAGTGCCAAATAAAGTTACAGCATTGACTGTAACAGGGTTGACGATTTCAGCTTACATCAGCCATAAATCCCCTTGTGACAGGGGGAATGGAAGCTTATTGCGTGCAACAGGGAGGGCCAATTGAATGCAAGCTTCATTATTATTATTTTTTATCAGAGCCTGTCTATCTATGGGTAACAGGGTTGATGTGTTATGCTCGACCCACTACGTTTTCCACCACAAAACAGAAAATTGCAAAAAAACTGTAGAACCAGCTCACCTGATTTGACACTATGATTTGACTATTAGATGTTCAATGTTTGTTTAGATGTACAGTTGAAGTCGGAAGTTAACATACACCTTAGCCAAATACATTTAATCTCAGTTTTTCACAATTCCTGACATTTGATCTGAGTAAAAATTCCCTGTCATAGGTCAGTTAGGATCACCACTTTATTTTAAGAATGTGAAATGCCAGAATAATAGTAGAGAGAATTATTTATTTAAGCTTTTATTTCTTTCATCACATTCCCAGTGGGTCAAAAGTTTACATACACTCAAATAGTATTTGGTAGAATTGCCTTTAAATTGTTTAACTTAGGTCAAACGTTTTGTGTAGCCTTCCACAAGCTTCCCACAATAAGTTGGGTGAATTTTGGCCCATTCCTCCTGACAGAGCTGGTGTAACTGAGTCAGGTTTGTAGGCCTCCTTGCTTGCACATGCTTTTTCAGTTGCTTGCACATGCTTTGTCCCCATGTGCAGTTGCAAACCGTAGTCTGGGTTTTTTATGGCGGTTTTGGAGCTTCTTCCTTGCTGAGCGGCCTTTCAGGTTATGTCGATATAGGACTCGTTTTACTGTGGATATAGATACTTTTGTACCTGTTTCCTCCAGCATCTTCACAAGGTCCTTTGCTGTTGTTCTGGGATTGATTTGCACTTTTCGCACCAAAGTACATTCATCTCTAGGAGACAGAACGCGTCTCCTTCCTGAGCGGTATGACGGCTGTGTGGTCCCATGGTGTTTATACTTGCGTACTATTGTTTGTACAGATGAACGTGGTACCTTCAGGCATTTGGAAATTGCTCCCAATGATGAACCAGACTTGTGGAGGTCTACAATTGTTTTTCTGAGGTCTTGGCTGATTTCTTTTGATTTTCCCATGATGTCAAGCAAAGAGGCACTGAGTTTGAAGGTAGGCCTTGAAATACATCCACAGGTGCACCTCCAATTGACTCAAATTATGTCAATTAGCCTTTCAGAAGCTTCTAAAGTCTTGACATCATTTTCTGGAATTTTCCAAGCTGTTTAAAGGCACAGTCAACTTAGTGTATGTAAACTTCTGACCCACTGGAATTGTGATACAGTGAATTATAAGTGAAGTTATCTGTCTTTAAACAATTGTTGGAAAAATTACTTGTGTCATGCACAAAGTAGATGTCCTAACCGACTTGCCAAAACTATAGTTTGTTAACCAGAAATTTGTGGAGTGGTTGAAAAACGAGTTTTAATGACTCCAACCTAAGCGTATGTACACTTCCTACTTCAACTGTATTTATTTTTTGTAATAGTTTCACCATATTAAAATGAGAGTTCAGTTCATAGAACAGGGTTGATCTTAAAATGAGGGACAGGTTTTTTTTAACAAAAGAATGTATCACTAAATCACATGAAATAAATAATAATCTTCATAAATGACTGTCAAAGCAACAAAATAACTACGGCATTCCAATGATGGTGAAAACATGGAGAAATGTTGGTGGTAAGTGGGTTAAAATCTTCTTAGAAGTCACAGCGAGTGCACAAGGGACATGTCAAAATGCTGAATTTTTGCACTTTAGCAAGTCTTTGTCCCCCATGATGAAATCGGGGAGGGGACTGTGGATCGTTCTCCATCCTTCCATCTGTCCTTACGTTAGTCACACGCGATATATCAGACAGCACTGGCCCGATATTGACGAAAATTGGGTGAATGATGCGTCTTGCCATAGAGCTCCGGCATTTACAAAATTACACTGATTGGCTCAAGGCATTAGCTATAGTAATTAACTGAAATGTGTGAGTCACACCAGACAGGAAGAGGCGAAGCGAGAGGGATAACTGGGACCAAAATCTGTTTTCTCCAACAGGTGGCGTTTTTTTTGGGGCATTTGACATCAGGTACAGGGAGTGGATTAGCTGAAGAGACTGGTACCCAGGCTAACTGCCTTCCATTTTTTAAGAAAAGTATTTTAATTGTTAGACCGGCCACTTGAGTATCTGGTCAATACTCAAAAATCTGACTTATAGAATTTTTCATGTGGTCTATATTAAAGGGCACTTCATTTAATTTAACAGGCTTTTTAAATGAAATATTGGTGCACAATCTCTACTTAAAAAATCAAAGGGACTCATTTCGTGGAACGACCCACCTGCTAGCTACACGGGTACCAATCTAAGCCAATTAATTCACAGACAAAAGACTAATCTCCAATGCGATGTGAACTCTAATGTACAGGTAACTGCCAAAATAAAGGAAATACCAACATAGTGTCTTAATAGGGAGTTGGAACAGCTTCAATGTGCCTTGGAATAGATTCTACAAGTCTCTGGAACTCTATTGGAGGGATGCGATACCATCCTTCCACAAGGAATTCCATTATTTGGTGTTATGTTGATGTTGGTGGAAAACGCTGGCCTCAGGCGCCACTCCAGAATCTCCCATAAGTGTTCAATTTGGTTGAGATCTGGTGACTGAGACGGCCATGGCATATTGTGAAACATCAGCAAGTTGAGCGGTCTTCGTCACTGAAGCTCCTGCCAAACATGCCCCTACAATCACTCCTCTTTCAAAGTCACTGAGATCTCTTCTTCTAGTGATTGTAGCCAAAATAATGGGCAACTGGGTCTGCCCAGCATTTTTATACATCACTCTAAGCATGATGGGATTGTAATTCCACACCTGTGTGCAAGCACCTGCTTTCAATACAGTGCATTCGGAAAGTATTCAGACCCCTTGACTTTTTCCACATTTTGTTACAGCCTTATTCTAAAATAGATATTTTTTTTTTTAGATATTCTCATCAATCTACACAAAATAACCCATAATGACAAAGCAAAAACAGGTTTTTCAAAATCTTTGAAAAAAATTAATAATAATAATAATGAAATATTAGATTTACTTAAGTATTCAGACCATTTATTCAGTACTTTGTTGAAGCACCTTTGGCAGCCATTACAGCCTCGATTCTCCTTGGGTATGACGCTACAAGCTTGGCTTACCTGTATTTGGGAAGTTTCTCCCATTCTTCTCTGCAGATCCTCTCAAGCTCTGTCAGGTTGGATGGGGAGCTTCGCCTGCACAGCTATTTTCAGGTCTCTCCAGAGATGTTCGATCGGGTTCAAGTCTGGGCTCGGCTGTGCCACTCAAGGACATTCAGAGACTTGTCCCAAAGCCACTCCTGCGTTGTCTTGGCTGTGTGCCTAGGGTCGTTGTCCTGTTGGAAGGTGAACCTTCACCCCAGTCTGAGGTCCTGAGCACTCTGGAGCAGGTTTTCATCAAGGATCTCTCTGTACTCCGTTCATCTTTACCTCGATCCTGATTAGTCTCCCAGTACCTGCCACTGAAAAACATCCCCACAGCATGATGCTGCCACCACAATGCTTCACCGTAGGGGAGGGTGCCAGATTTCCTCCAGACGTGACGCTTGGCATTCAGGCCAAAGAGTTCAATATTGGTTTCATCAGACCATAGAATCTTGTTTCTTATGGTCTGAGTCCTTTAGGTACATTTTGGTGAACTGTCATGTGCCTTTTACTGAGGAGTGGCTTCCGTCTGGCCACTCTACCATAATGGCCTGATTGGTGGAGTGCTGCAGAGATGTTTGTCCTTCTGGAAGGTTCTCTAATCTCCACAGAGGAACAGCGGAGCTCTGTCAGAGTGACAATCGGGTTCTTGGTCACCTCCCTGACCAAGGCCCTTCTTCCACGATTGCTCAGTTTGGCTCTAGGAAGAGTCTTGGTGGTTCCACATTTCTTCCATTTAAGAATGATGGAGGCCACTGTGTTCTTGGAGACCTTCAATGCTGCAGAAATGTTTTGGTACACTTCCCATATTTGTGCCTCGACACAATCCTGTCTCAGAGTTCTACGGACAATTCCTTCAACCTCATGGCTTGGTTTTTGCTCTGACATGCACTGTCAACTGTGGGACCTTATATAGATAGGTGTGTGCCTTTCCAAATCATGTCCAATCAATTGAATTTACCACAGGTGGACTCCAATGAAGTTCTAGAAACATCTCAAGGATGATCAATGGAAACAGGATGCACCTGAGCTCAATTTCGAGTCTCATAGCAAAAAGTCTGAATACTAATGTAAATAAGGTATTTCTGGTTTTTATGTTTAATACATTTTCTAAAAACCTGTTTTGGCTTTGTCATTATGGGGTATTGTGTGTAAATTGATGAGGGAAAAATATAATTTAATCCATTTTAGAATAAGACTGTAAAAAGTGACAAAAATGTGGAAAAGGGGAAGGGGGTTTGAATACATTCCGAATGCAGTGTTTACTTTGTATCCCTCATGTACTGTCTGTCTGATGAAGCTACTCTCACCCCAAGGGATAAAAAGGGAAGACATACCCAAAGATAATAGAAGCAAAGTAAGATGCAGCACATAGATTAAATGGTTCCCTTTTCAAGTGCTTCCCTGAAGTTACAACCAGGAATAGTCAGAGATCCTATATGTTCCTTTAGTTCAGGATGCGGCCATTCTAAACTGGGCTCTATGAGAGAACATAAACCAGGCATTTAAAATGTAAAATTTACCCACTTAGCGAGATAATGAAAAAGCCCCATAATTGGTTTGAAATGTATTGTGTACATAACAGATGAGTCCTTCATTCTGAACAATAGGAAGGACTTCAAATTGTAAATAACAAATGCACTTAGCATTTGACATGAGCGCTAACTGTTTTAGTTCAATGAGAGTGGGTAATATGCTAAACTATTGGCTCAGTTGCAAAACTAGAGGGAAATGTCAATGGAGTTGCAAAATCAATTGTGATGTACTAGAAGGCAGCAGGCCATGTTTCAAAGGGTCTACTGCAGGAACTCTCACCCACTTATCAGAACTACGAAAACAAAACAACAATATCAATGATTGGCCGTGTGAGCTATATCAAGAATTAGAAACAGGTAGAACAATGGATGAATCAAGGCTAAATGCTTTAAGAAGTGAGTCAGTCTTATAGGAAAAAATTAAAAAACAGCATGCACCCCGCTTCCACACACTTGCATATAGACAAACCAGCACACGACAGGAATGGCCCTTTGTGCTGTTATTTGGAAGAATGTTAGTTCCTTCAACATTGACAGCAACAAACTATTGAATGGCACAAAATATCTCCATTCAAATAGGTGACACATAACCATAGTAAAACATGTGGACTCTCCAAAATGTGACTCACTTGCTTTCTGTGTCTAAATGGTTTTCTTTGTGTTAACTGCTACTACACTCATGCCTGCCTCTCTGACCTTGGAGGAAAAAAACTTTTCTAAATGCACTTTTAACTCTTTCAGTCTTGCCCTTTACTGGTTGAAAATTACTACACTAAGTATAACATTATAGTGTTGTCACGACACCAGTATTATGAAACAGGAAGCAGACTAAACTCCATGGTCCTTTAACAACCTGCTTTAGGTCACATATTGTGTGCTTAGCTAGGAAATAAAATGTGCCTCTGGGTGACAAAATAAGGCTGTTTATTTCCAACATTAAGACTTCATTAAGTCCACTTCATGTGTTGTTTACTTGCCATGAAACTTGTGACATTACTATAACATTACACCGTCACTTTTGTAAATCATATTCATTGAGATAAGGTTTTGATATAGAATCCTCAAAGTGAGGTGAATCGCTATTTTCAATGCGAGTGAGAGGACACACACACACACACACAGGTCCACCGTCGCATGTGCACACACACCCAAACACACCTTGTGGCTGCCTCATTAGATACAACTGTCAAAACATTCAGATGCATTTCTCATTCACTCAGCAACAGGCCACAAAGTCTTTCATAAAAATAATTATCCTTACATTTGAGGGTGTATTCTTTCATTCAGGTTCATTACATTCCAATTCAGGAGATGAATTGACATTCAAATCGAGAAGATATTTTTCTCCAATTCATTCATTACATTTCAACGCTCTTCCTGAAATGGGCTTGACCCCAACCCTGGTTTCTACATAGGCCTACAGTAGCCCCTCAGAGAGAACTAACGACCCAATGTCAATGTGCCATCTGTTATTTAATGGATTCATAATGATCTCAATGATTTAATCTGTGGTGGCTTCTCAAGCATAATTTAGCTGGACAGCAAACTCAACTAGCTGTAGGCCCCATACAATAGGACAGAGTTGTGGACTCAAGTCACATGACTTGGACTCGAGACCGATCCGAGTCACAAATTTGATGACTTGAGACTCGACTTGATAGAAAATAAAATAACTGGAGACTTGACTTGGTGGACTTGCTGCCTCAAGACTCGGGGCTCGACTTTGATTTGAGACTGATGATTTGAAATTATCTGGCCATGTTTTGTAACATTTTGTCACTCATTTTGTGGCAGAGTATCCGTGGATTACTCTCCACGCAGTCAGAGACAGTAGCCACAGAATCGCACGTGCAACAGATTGGCTAGTGAAACACACACTCAGCCTCTGATTGGACCAGTAAACTGTCAATCAACACAGGTTGGGTGAGCTAGCAAACAGATTGCTGATTTGCTGTACAGCTATAGGATTGTGTGCAGCACAAACGTCAAATTGTAGGGAGAGAGGATTGCCATAAATAAATATGCAGCTCTAAAAATTGGTGATTAAGAAGATTAACTGTTTAGCCTACTTTGCAAGCTCACAAGCAATGGGACATCAAGCAACAATTACTAGCATATGCCTATCAGTCTTTTGATATGTCAAAATTGCTTGAAATGGTTAATTTACAGTTGAAGTCTGAAGTTTACATACACTTAGGTTGGAGTCATTAAAACTTGATTTTCAACCACTCCACAAATGTCTTGTTAACAAACTATAGTTTTGGCAAGTCGGTTAGGACATCTACTTTGTGCATGACACAAACAATAGTACGCAAGTATAAACACCATGGGACCATGCAGCCGTCATACCGCTCAGGAATGAGACGCGTTCTGTCTCCTACAGATGAACGTACTTTGATGCGAAAAGTGCAAATCAATCCCAGAACAACAGCAAAGGACCTTGTGAAGATGCTGGAGGAAACAGGTACAAAAGTATCTATATCCACAGTAAAAACGAGTCCTATATCGACATAAACTGAAAGGCCGCTCAGCAAGGAAGAAGCCACTGCTCCAAAACCGCCATAAAAAAGCCAGACTACGGTTTGCAACTGCACATGGGGACAAAGATCTTACTTTTTGGCGAAATGTCCTCTGGTCTGATGAAACAAAAATATAACTGTTTGGCCATAATGACCATCGTTATGTTTGGAGGAAAAAGGGTACGCTTGCAAGCCGAAGAACACCATCCCAACCGTGAAGCACGGGGGTGGCAGCATCATGCTGTGGGGGTGCTTTGCTGCAGGAGGGACTGGTGCACTTCAGAAAATAGATTGCATCATGAGGAAGGAAAATTATGTGGATATATTGAAGCAACATCTCAAGACATCATTCAGGAAGTTAAAGCTTGGTCGCAAATGGGTCTTCCAGATGGACAATGACCCCAAACATACTTCCAAAGATGTGGCAAAATGGCTTAAGGACAACAAAGTAAAGGTATTGGAGTGGCCATCACAAAGCCCTGACCTCAATCCTATAGAAAATGTGTGGGCAGAACTGAAAAAGCATGTGCGAGCAAGGAGGCCTACAAACCTGACTCAGTTACACCAGCTCTGTCAGGGGGAATGGGCCAAACTTCACCCAACTTATTGTCGGAAGCTTGTGGAAGGCTACCCGAAACGTTTGACCCAAGTTAAACAATTTAAAGGCAATGCTACCAAATACTAATTGAGTGTATGTAAACTTCTGACCCACTGGGAATGTGATGAAAGAAATAAAAGCTGAAATAAATAATTCTCTCTACTATTATTCAGACATTTCACATTCTTAAAATAAAGTGGTGATCCTAACTGACCTAAGACAGGGAATTTTTACTAGGATTAAATGTCAGGAATTGTGAAAAACAGAGTTTAAATGTATTTGGCTAAGGTGTATGTAAACTTCCGACTTCAACTGTACTTATGAAGCTTGCATTTGGACTTTGTTGTTAAAATTAATAATAACTGTGGTGAAGACACACCACACTCCCGCCAGTGGAGAGCGCTTTGTTCTCTTGTTGAAATGTTTGATGTTGCTTTCACGCGTTTAAATGCCTATGTGGTAAATCTACATTTGATCTAACCCTACAAGAATTGCTAGCGTTTCATCACTCCATCCCTGTACCGTTTATTGCAACAGTTAGACATTTGTTTTATGTTTGATAGATACATTTTAATTTACCATTTCTTACCCTTTGAGTGGGTGCGATGTTTATTGTGCACATGAACGTTCGCAAGACTCATGTAGAAGTTCTGTTTATTTAATTAAATGTATGGTTTCCTTAATAATTTCCGGGTTGTTGTTGTTGTTCCGTATGTGTCATATGTCTCTGTAATTCTGGTTGTGCGTAATAGGAGAGCGTGCACCTATGAATAGGCTTATTGACTTGCGTGCTACGATTTGGAGTCAGTACGTTGAATAGAGAAAATTATTGTTCCATGTATGAATGGTGAGGAAATATCGATTTGGTTTCTCAACTGCCCTCTACCTGTGTCTGTTCAGATAGCACAGGTTAAGCCTGATACATAGGCTATTTCTTTTGGGCTATTGCCCATCTATATTTGGTAAATCTACTTCTATATTTTGTATGATATGGCACTTTCACCATTGGATCACCAAGACCTGTGAATAAATGTGTGACTAGTTTCAGGAAACTAGGCGTATGTCGCAAGTCACGACTTCACAGGAGAGGCATTTGGACGTTTATTTTATTTTTGATCAAAATGTGTTTTTGGCAGAAATGCCTTCTGAAACATTTGAACTTTCATGTGCCTTAATAACAAAGTTGTACGTCATCTGTAAATACGAATAAAATGGTTAAATTACGAGCCTAGTTTGTTTAGCCACAGAAAAAGACAGGAACCTTCCCGCTAGCCATGATTGGCTGAGATAATGAATGGGCTGGATATGCCGAGAGATGAGTTTCGGATTGGTCTGCTGTGTAGCATCTTCTGTCTATAAAATGAGCTGCTCGTTATGTGTAATCCTTTCTACTGCAGTTTTTTTAGAAAGATATAACGTTAGCCATGGAGAACTGCAAATGTGCCCTCAATAACATTGCTGCCCTGAATTTATCAGGCGCTATCGACAAAGGTCAGTGGGAAAAAGTTGTGATGGACTACTTTCAAGAGGATGATTCTTATGGCATTGCACACGGTCAGTGTGATCCAGAGTGACTTGACAACGGGCCAAGCAAGCTGTACAAACAATGAAAGGGGTTGCAGTTTGCCATGAAGCATTCATCCATGTATACGGGTAAGAGTCTAGCTACAGATTTAGATATTATAAGTTTCTAACTTTGTCTGAAAGTTGTTTTCATTGCAAGTTAAAGCTTGCTGTTAGCTAGCTAGCTAACGTTAGATGGCTGGCTCTCTAGCTAACATTACGTGTATGATCTGTGTAGTAATATTATCTCAGAAATCCATTTGCATTGTTAGTTATAGCCTAATGTTAGCTAGCTAACCAGCTAACATTGAACCTATTTGGTTAACTTTAGCTAGCTATGACAATTGGTTTGTATTGCTAGTACTCTATGGATTGGGATTATGGTTAATTCTGTAGCTATCTAGCTAGCTACATGTCTAAACAAAAGACCCCAAGTTAAAGCGTACTGTTAGCTAGCTAGCTGATGTTAGGTGGCTGGCTCGCTAGCTAACATAACGTGTATGATCTTTGTAGTAATATTATCTCAGAAAGCCATTTGCAATGCCAGTTATAGCCTAATGTTAGCTAGCTAACATTGAACCTATTTGGTTAACTTTAGTTAGCTATGACAATCGGTTTGTATTGCTAGTACTCTATGGATTGGGATTATGGTTCATTGTTTAGTGCATGTCTAAACAAAAGACTCCAATTGGCCAGATGATTACATGACCCATCAAGTTAGCCAGGTGTGTCTGACTGTGATTACGGCCATCTATTGTTTAATAATGCTAAAATATTTGTATCTGGAATTTATCTTTCAGCATCAGTAGAACACGCCTGACTCTCCTCCACCAGTCATACAAGGAGAATGGTCTAATGCCTCCCATCAAAAAGAGAGCTGGCCCAAGCAAGCACAGGTTACACCTGAAGCATGACTTGCAGCGAGTTGTGAACTTCAACAACAACGCAGAGGATAATGCAATAGTATTACCAGGACGCCACCCAGGACACAAACACTTTGGTGGAAAGTTGCTCCCATCTCATGTGACAAAAGCAGTGGTGTGAATTGATGACAACACTTGGTATGTAAAGCATAAACAACATGTTTTGATTATTTAATTTACCTCCAACATGATTGGCACTACTTTTATTGATCTCTCATTATTTGTGTATTTTCCAGAGGCACGTGTAGTCGGGCTGTCTTCCTTCAGGAATCTGTGGAGAAAATTGCTGCCCCACATCTCAAGCACTTAGATTGCTGGTGTTGTGAAGGACAGCACTGTGACAGTGGTCAACATCCCACAGCTAGTTGGACCGGAGGATGGTACGGTGCTGGTGGAAAGCTATGGCTGGCAGCAACACCTGACTCCATACTTCAGGCCGCTGCCACAGATCAAGCAGTACCAGCACTTCAGGTGAATATCATTTTCATTGCATTGTTTAAGGTTATTCTTCTTATCTAAACTTGGGAGGTGAATTGATGTTATGCAAGGTTGTAATGTCTTCTCAATGTGTTTTGTTATTTCCTGTTTTACAGCTTCGATGCTCTGGAGCCTGGCGTTGTTGTCGCTGACTTAGTCGGGACCAGATTTCAGCTGCTGCGCAACGCTGACATCCTCCCTCCCATAGATGGTCTGCCTGTAGAAGGACCACCTGGACTGGACACAGCTTGACAAACTTTTTATTTTTGAGAAGATCAGGGAGTTTTGCGACGAAGAGTCTATGGACATCACATGCCCTGCACCAAAGTCAAGGGCAGGACAGAAACAGGTTCTCCGAATATAGATTCACTTGTTCACGCGTGGTTTGGACGGACCAGTTCATCACTGGGGGGCGAATTCCCAGTCATCAGCACTACCTGCAGTGCCTCTATTCACATGACTCTCTCCTAACACACACGCCATACGTTGCCGCTACTATTTTTTTTTTTTATCCTGCTGCTCAGCCACTTTACCCCTGATTTGTATGCATATAAATACCTCATCTATCACCAGTATCACTGATATCGTTATTGTTCTTGTACATACTGTATATTATTTTGTTCTTTCTCTACTGGCATTGACACTTGTTATTTTTTTCTTTATATTGACACTATCTATTTTTGATATTGCTACTATGCAAGTAACCATTTCGCTGTACCATTTACACCTTCTGTAGAGACCCATCCACTTAGCAAGATGTGGCTGGGGGTTATAGCATTTCTTTCACATGACCCATGAATTTAGACAAGTGTGTCTGGGTAAGCTTCATCTAATATTTATAAAATATTTTTATCTGGACACTTTCTGTTTACCTGGAATATTTCCTTATTGTAGGCTACCACTTTTAGTCTTAATCTTTACTACACTACTCACTGTTTAGCACATGACCTCACATGTGAATCCTTAAAGAGATGGGTGGGGCTGGCTTAAGAGGGTGTGAACAATGCTGAATGGGTGTAGACAAAGAAGAGCTCTCCAGTGTACCAAAACATTCAAGTGCCATTTTCTCAAAAGTGGGGTTACAAGTTTATCAACTTTCAAAGCAGAATTACTTTCATGCAGTGTATGATATACCATTTTGTCGCTCTGTGTCTCTGATTTTATCCAATGTAAAAAACACAATTTCAAATTTTGCTACATAAGACCGAATCAAGGCAGTCGGTCACATATACACTCTGAGCACGTCAACCTGTCTTGCCTTCTGCTGATTTCATGCCCTTACGACTGCTACAAGGTCCCTACTTTACAATTACATAATCAAAACATGTTGTAGACAAACTAATGAAAATGACTGTCTGGTAGCCTCAATAAATAGACAAAGATTTGTAGTTGAACAAGTCATTGCATGTATAGATTTTCTCTTTACTTCACTTGAGACACAAATTAAAAAAACTTGACTCGAATTGACTTGCTCTTAGAATGCCCGACTTGGACCTTTATTTAACTAGGCAAGTCAGTTAAAAACTCATTATTATTTACAATGACGGCCTACCAAGAAGCAAAAAGCCTCCTGCGGGGACGGGGGCAGGCACTCAACTCGAGACTCAACCTGTTCTACTTGGGACTCGACTTGAGACTTGGACCTCGTGACTTAAGACTTGCTTGTGACTAATAATAGTGACTTGGTCCCACCTCTGCCAGAGGATGTACCAGCTAGTCTATTGCATGTGATATTTGTTGGTGTTTGTTCTCAATAACCCGCCTGTTGAAGTAAACAGTGAATCATTCTCACCTTCTGAGCTCAGTAATGAGCAGAACAGTGCAGGGGATACCCAGAGTCATCAGAGACACCGAGTTGACGACGGGCTTAACGAAGGCCAAACCAGTGGTGATCCCGGACAAGATGCCAATGACCACTTTGAACCTTGACCTGGAAGGCAAAGATACCTATATCACCACAGAGCAAAACAAACTGGCAAAGCTGCATCCACTTTATTTAGAATGTGATGAGCACTGGGAAGAATGCAACATGGGAGTATAGTGCACAAACAAACAGACAAACAGTATAAAATAACCAAAAACAGCTGTATATTGACGATTCAAAGAGATGCAATTTACCTGAGGATTTGAAAAATCCTTTATTTTGATGTCCGAAAGTTTAGCCTGGATACCAGTCCAAAAACAGCAACACAGGAAACGCATCACATCAATCCAAATGCACTGGATCAAAATGCAGTGTACAATGGCAGGTCAAAAAAGTTCAGTAACGTGCAAGCACAGGCTGGAGTTCAGACACGTGATTGGTTTGGTTACAAAGAAGGATATACAGTGCCTTCAGAAAGTATTCACACTCCTTGACTTTTTCCACATTTTGTTGTGTTACAGCCTGAATTTAAAATTGATTAAATTCAGATTGTCACTGGCCTACACACAACACCCCATAATGTCAAAGTGGAAATATGTTTTTAGAAATGTTTACAAATTAATTAAAACTGAAAAGCTGAAATGTCTTGAGTCAAGTATTCAACCTCAGTGAATTTCAAACACAGATTCAACTGTTTTCCAACGCCAATGGGAATTTAGCCAGGGCACTGAGGTTAACACCCCTACTCATACGATAAGTGCCATGGGATCTTAAGTGACCACAGAGAGAGAGTCAGGACACACGTTTTAACGGCCCATCCGAAAGATGGCGCCCTACACAGGGAAATGTCCCCAATCACTGCCCTAGTGCATTGGGATATTTTCTCATTTGCAGTAGAGCCCCGTTACTCCACAATACTAACCTAATTGACAGAAAATGTATTTCTGAAAACATGTTTTAACTGTCATTATGGGGAACTGTGTGTAGATGGGTAAGAAATCACTTTTGAATTGAGGCTGTAACACAACTAGGGCTGTGGCGGTCATGAAATTTCATCACCCTGGTGATTGTCAAGCAAATAACTGCCGGTCTCACGGTAATTGACCGCTAATTAACATAAACACACTTAGCATATCCTGCTTTCCACGCATAGCCTACAAGCCACTGATTCAGATGTTGTCTATTTCAGAAGAACAGAATAGCATACTCTGAGTTGTCCTTATGTTAGGCCCTGATCTGGCTATGCCATACGGGGCTACACTAGTTAATTTAGCAGTCAAGACTTGCTTAGAATTCCGTGGCATTATTTTATAGTATTTGTATTTATTTATTAAGGATCCCCAATCCTGGGGTCCAGCAAAATTAAGGCAGTTACATAAAATTTTAAATATTACATGACATTACATTTCATATCACTTTTCACAACACATTAAGTGTGTTCCCTCAGGCCACTACTCTACTATCACATATCTACAATTCAAAATTTGTGTTTGTAGAGTGCGTGTCTTATCATGTGTGTGTGTGTCTCTATAAAGTCCCGGCTGTTCCATAAGATGTATTTTTATCTTTAAAAAAAATAAAAAATGTAGCACTGTGCGCCTCCCATAGTCTGTTCTTGACTTGGGGATTGTGAAGAGACCTTTGGTGGCATGTCTTGTGGGGTATGCATGGGTGTCTGAGCTGTGTGCTAGTAGTTTAAAAACAGACACCTCGGGGCATTCAGCATGGCAACACTTAGTAGTGATGAAGTCAATCTCTACTCCACTTTGAGCCATGAGAGATTTACATGGCTCTCTGTGTACCTTTAAGGGCCAGCCGTGCTGCTGAGCTAATTGTAATTTGTGGTACCTGACCACACGACTGAACAGTAGTCCAGTTGCGACAAAACTAGGGCCTGTAGGACCTGCCTTGTTGATAGTGTTGTTAAAAAGGCAGAGCAGCGCCTTAATATGGACAGACTTCTCCCCATCTTTGCTATTGCTGTATCAACATGTTTTGACCATGACAATTTACTATCCAGGGTTACTCCAAGCAGTTTAGTCACCTCAGCTTGCTCAATTTCCACATTATTTATTACAAGATTTAGTTGATGTTTAGGGTTTAATGAATGATTTGTCCCAAATACAATGCTTTAAGTTTTTGAAATATTTAGGACTAACTTAATCCTTGCCACCAATTCTGAAACTAACTGCAGCTTCCCTCCAGGCCTGAAGGCACACACACTTTACTGTAGGCTTAGATTGAAGATATGATAAATAGGAGTGGCAATATCGTCCGCTATTATCCTCAGTAATTTTCCATCCAAGTTGTCAGACCCTGGTGGCTTGTCATTGTTAATAGACAACAATAATTTGTTCACCTCTTCCACACTCACTTTACGGAATTCAATATTACAATGCTTGTCTTTCATAATTTGATCAGTTATACTTGGATGTGTAGTGTCAGCGTTTGTTGCTGGCATGTGATGCTTAAGGTTCCTAATCCTGCCAATGAAAAAAGTATTAAAATAATTGGCAATATCAGCGGGTTTGTGATGAATGAGCAATCTGATTCAATGAATAATGGAGCTAAGTTAGCCTTTTTGCCCAAAATGTCCTTTAAAGGTGCTCCAAAGCTTTTTTACTATCATTCTTTATATCTTTTATCTTTGTTTCATAGTACAGCTTCTTCTTCTTTTTATTCAGTTTAGTCACATGATTTCTCAATTTGCAGTAAGTTTGCCAATCGGTTGTGCAGCCAGTTATTTGCCATTCCTTTTGCCTCATCCCTCTCAACCATACAATGGTTCAGTTCCTCATCAATACACAGGGATTTAAAGGTTTTCCAGTCATTTTCATAAATGTGTCAAGTACAGCGTCTGGTTGCTCCTCATTACACACCATACACTAACAAATATTATTTTCATCAACAGCATATGAATCACTACAAAAGTTATTGTATGACCTCTTATACACTATATTAGGTTCTTGGAACTTTGGTTTTCCTAGATTTGGCTACTATATTGTGATCACTACATCTGATGGATTTGGATACTGCTTTAAAGGAAATTTCTGCAGCATTAGTAAAGATGTGATCAATACATTTTGATGATTTCATTCCTGCGCTGTTTGTAACTACCGTGGTAGGTTGACTGATAACCTGAACCAGGTTGCAGGCACTGGTTGCAGTTTGAAGCTTTTTTCTTTAGTGGGCAGCTTACTTCATGGCCATATTACTTCAACAGTATTTAACATGAGATCCTCTAAGCTTCACAGGAATGTGGTTCTGAATATAAACAGCAACACCTCCACCACTGGCATTTCTGTATTTTCTGTAGATGTTATAACCATGTATTGCTCCCACTGTATCAAAGATATTATCTAAGTGAGTTTCAGAGATTGTCAGAATATGAATGTCATCTGTTACTAACAAATTATTGATTTCACGAACCTTGTTTCTTATGTTACATATGTTAACGTGGGCTATTTTTATCACTTTTCTGGGATGCTTGATTGTTTTCATTGCTTTACTGGGAAGCTTACCAGGAGTAGACATGCTCATGTTATTTATGTTAGTGCAGGGTGAGCTGCACAGTGGACTTGCTACTAGGGCACACCGCCTCAGTGCTAATAGTATAACTCTTGTTCACAGGCACATGATTACTGCATACAATAGCTGTAGGATCAGCAGAGGCATTCAGTGCAGTTAGAGGGGCATACAGTGCATTTGGAAATTATTCAGACCCCTTGACTTTTTCCACATTTTGTGACATTACAGCCTTATTCTAAAATTGATTATTTTGGGTTTTTTCCCCCGCAATCTACACACAATACCCCATAATGACAGAGCCAAAACAGGTTTTTAGAAAATTTAGAAAATGTATTAAAAAAATAAAAAACTGAAATACCTTACATAAGTATTCAGACAACTTCCTATGAGACTCGAAATTGAGCTCAGGTGCATCCTGTTTCCATTGATCATCCTTGAGATGTTTCTACAACTTGATTTGAGTCCACCTGTGTTAAATTCAATTGATTGGACATGATTTGGAAAGGCACACATCTGTCTATATAAGGTCCCACAATTGACAGTGCATGTCAGAGAAAAAACCAAGCCAAGAATTGTCCGTAGAGCTCCGAGACAGGATTGTGTCGAGGCACAGATCTGGGGAAGGGTACCAAAAAATGTCTGCAGCATTGAAGGTCCCCAAGAACACAGTGGCCTCCATCATTCTTAAAATGGAAGAATTTGGAACCACCAAGACTCTTCCTAGAGCTGGCCACCCGGTCAAATTGAGCAATCGGGGTAGAAGGTTCTTGGTCAGGAGATGACCAAGAACCCAATGGTCACTCTGACAGAGCTCTAGAGTTCCTCTGTGGAGATGGGGAGAACCTTCCAGAAGGACAACCATCTCTGCAGTACTACACCAATCAGGCCTCAGTAAAAGGCACATGACAGCCCGCTTGGAGTTTGCCAAAAGGCACCTAAAGGACTCTCAGACCATGAGAAACAAGATTCTCTGGTCTGATGAAACCAAGATTTAACTCTTTGGCCTGAATACCAAGCGTCACGTCTGGAGGAAACCTGGCACCATCCTTACGGTGAAGCATGGTGGTGGCGCATCATGCTGTGGGGTTGTTTTTCAGCGGCAGGGACTGGGATACTAGCCAGGATCGAGGGAAAGATTAACGGAGCAAAGTACAGAGAGATCCTTGATGGAATCCAGCTCCAGAGTGCGCAGGACCTCAGACTGTGGTTCAAGGTTCACCTTCCAACAGGACAACATCCCTTCTCTGAACGTCCTTGAATGGCCCAGCTAGAGCCCAGACTTGAACCCAATCGAACATCTCTGGAGAGACCTGAAAATATCTGTGCAGAGAAGAATGGGAGAAACTACCCAAATACAGGTGTGCCAAGCTTGCAGCGTCATACCCAAGAAGACTCGAGGCTGTAATCACTGCCAAAGGTGCTTCAACAAAGTACTGAGTAAAGGGTCTGAATACTTATGTAAAACCAGTTTTTGCTTTGTCATTATGGGTTATTGTGTGTAGATTGATGAGGGGAAAAACGATTTAATCAATTTTAGAATAAGGCTGTAGCGTGACAAAATGTGGAAAAAGTCAAGGGGTCTGAATACTTTCCGTTGTCTATCAACGCCCATGGGATAATGTACATTTGCTGAAGCATTATGACAACTCAGCGACACAATGGTAGGGATTAACTGAGGTGGGCTTGGGTCATTGATAAGTAATTGTCTCAGCGCAGCCTTATAATGCTGTGAAAGGATCCAGGAACCCAAATGATTTGGGTGGATCCCAGACCTCCCACAAAAGGCAGAGCCCCGTCAGATCCAGAGAGAGGGAAAGGAGCTGAACTCGACGATGAAGCCGCTGTTGGAGTCAGCATAGTTGGAGTCAGCACAGCTGTCGCAGACAAAGGCAGTCCCAGCGATGAAGGCGCAGGCAGATCAGGCACCAGGGTGGCGAAGCTATTCTTCATGTCAATCGGCTCCGGACCTCTCACAGACACTCTAGTCCGTTTAGCAGCATGCCGCTGCCTTTGGTTTCCACGACTTGTGACAAGTGACCAGCGCTAATTGAAACAATCTTCTTGCTGTTCTCTGTCTACTCCAATACAAGATGGAGGAGGAGAAGCAGATGGAGATTACTTCCTTGGCAGGCAAGTTCCCGGTAGCTGAGGCCATTCGGATAGGGACAGATGACAAGACGGGGATAGATCCATCAAACCTGCGCGGCGTCCAGCCACAGGAGTTGAGAAGGAGAAAGTTCCAATTTGCGTTTTCCCCATAAGTTTGCGCAGATTTCAAATTTGCTTGCTAAGGATAGCCACCTCATTCCTGTAATACTCCGCAAGCAAACAATTGACGCATTGGAACGCCGGATTGTCCATATTGTCCTAGACAAGAGCATAATAAACACAGCTTCTACAGCGCTGTAAACTTATAAAATGGAAAGGATATTTTCTCCAAACAATTTGAGGAGTGCGCACATGCGGCTATTCTGTGTTGAGCGGTTAAACAAAGAAACAGGTACTCTTATATGCTTAATTTAGAGTTATTTATGTAACTTTAGTTATGATACAAAACGGGCTATATGTTTTGAATTTTAATACATTCTAAGGCTGCATGATGCGACTAATGATGATTTGAAAAAAGTCACATGAAAAGGCATGAGCTCTGCTTTATCTTTTTTGCAATAATGCTTATTATAACTTGTGTTAAGAAATTGTGCAGCAAAACCGTTGACACTATTCTCACCATTACATTACTGACACCTGAAGGAGAGGCTCCAGAACCCTATTTACTTTATTTATTTCCTATGCCTGATTACATGATAATCCATAACACCAAGGTAAAAACATTGAGTTAATGGTGAAGCATGTCCATAGGGCCATGCCCATGACGTGGGTCATGTAAATGTTGCTCCCATGGCAATGTGGACAGTATCAACGAAGCAATTGCCTTGTGTGTGGTGATGAAGCGTGTACGATGTGAAGGTCTGAAACTCAATGACAACGGAGGTCATTTACAATTGTGTAAGAAAGTCTTTACTTTTCCCTCTTTCCCCTCATGTTAATGACTGTTGCCTTATGCAGCCAGTGGCTGTTGTGCCCTTGGGCTGAATATAATAATTATAATTACCTTCTCCCTGCTGCGTGCTTAGAAGCACCTCTCACTCACATGGCTCTCCGTCATGTGATCGGGTCTTTCTTACAGGCTACAAGTGAAGACAGACACATCGGGTACGCAACTGCATGCATTCTTATCCAATTCCGAGGCGCATATTGAAGATATTGGAACAACTGTCCACATTTACTTTGTCAGCCAACAAGATGAGTAGGCCTAACAAACAGCAAAGCACTAGCCTATGTCAATCTACTATTCTATTCTGTGTGAACATAGTCTGGGAGAGTTGTGGGATTCGCGCGATAGATCCCAAATTAATACATATATGTGTGAAATTTGTTTGATTTAGAATGGACCATTATCATGCACCTGTCTCAAACAGGGGCGGGGAAAAAATACGTAATCTATACACTTAAATAGCAAATGTAGTCATGGCTCTATGTAGTACTGTGCGCCTCCCATAGTCCGTTCTGGACTTGAGGACTGTGAAGAGAGCCAATCATCAGTCATTTGTGTAAGTGCTGTGCTTGTTGAATGTCCTTTTCTATAAGCATGCTGAAAGTTTGTTGTCAATTTGTTTACAGTAAAATAGCATTGTATCTGGTCAAACAATTTTTTTCCAATAGTTTACTAAGGGTTGGTAACAGGCTAATTGGTCGGCTGTTTGAGCCAGTAATGGGGCTTTACTATTCTAGTAGCGGAATTACCTTTGCTTTCCTCCAAGCCTGGGGGGCACACACATTCTAGTAGGTTTAAATTGAAAATATGGCAAATAGGGACTGGCAATATCGTCCGCAATTATCCTCAGCAATTTTCCATCCAAGTTGTCAGACCCCGGTGAATTGTTATTGTTAATGGACAACAATAATTTGTTCACCTCTTCCACACTCACTTTACGGAATTCAAAATTACAATGCTTGTCTTTCATAATTTGGTCAGATATACTTGGATGTGTAGTGTCAGCAATTGTTGCTGGCATGTCATGCCTAAGTTTGCTAATCTTGCTAATGAAAAAAAGTATTAAAGACGTTGGCAATATCAGTTGGTTTTGTGATGAATGAGCCATCTGATTCAATGAATGACATTTTTCCCAAAATTTAATTTAAGGTGCTCCAAAGCTTTTGACTATAATTCTTTATGTCATTTATCACATGATTTCTCAATTTGCAATACGTTTGCCAAATCGGTTATGCAACCAGACTTATTTGCCATTCCTTTTGCCTCATCCCTCTCAACCATACATTTCCAGCATACAGTGTTCAGCAGCGCACTCTGATGACGTACTGTAGTTGGACAGAATACAGTACTGTACCATATTTATGGAGCGCCAAAACCTTTTGACCACTAGTGGGTGCATGGTATTGTGTCCACATCACTAAGGAATTAACATGGTCCACACACACCCACACAGTCGTGAAGAGGGCATCAGGAGGCTGAAAAATTTGGCATGGGCCCTCAGATCCTCAAAAAGTTGCACCATTGAGAGCATCTTGACTGGCTGCATCACCGCTTGGTCCGGCAACTGTAAGGCACCCAACCGCAAGGCGCTACAGAATACAGCTTCAAGTGAATTGCCATGAAGAAAAGAAAAACAACAGAACAGTCTTAACAGCCAATTATTGCAGGATATCCAAGGACCTCTATACCAGGAGGTGTCCGAGGAAGGCCCAAAAAACTGTCACCTCCAACCGCCTAAGCCATAGACTGTTTTATCTGCTACCGCACAGTAAGCAGTACCAGTGCACCAAGTCTGGAACCAACAGGACCCTGAACAGATTCTGCCCCCAAGCCATGAGACTGCTAAACAAGACCGCTAAATAGCTCATCAAATGGCTACCCGGACTACCTGCATTGACCCCTTTTTGGACTTACTCTTGCACTGACTCTATGCACAAACACTGGACTCTACCCACACACTCACACCCTACATACGCCCACACACACACATAACATGCGCATACTGACGCCACGCATACACTTTCACACTCACCACATAGCCTACAGCTATTGTGTATTACATATGCCATTGCCTAGTCTCTTTACCCCTACCTATATGTACAGTGCATTCGGAAAGTATTCAGACTGCTTAACTTTTTCCACATTTTGTTACGTTACAACCTTATTCTAAAATGGATTAAATAAAAAAAGTATTAATCTACACACAATACCACATAATGACAGAGTGAAAACTGGTTTGTAGAAATGTTTGCAAATTGTAATTAATAAAACAGAAATACCTTATTTACATAAGTATTCAGACCCTTTGCTATGAGACTCGAAATTGAGCTCAGGTGCATCCTGTTTCCATTGATCATCCTTGAGATGTTTCTACAACTTGAATGGAGTCCACCTATGGTAAATTCAATTGATTGGACATGATTTGGAAAGGCACACACCTGTCTATATAAGGTCCCATAGTTGACAGTGCATGTCAGAGCAAAAGCCAAGCCATGAGGTCGAAGGAATTGTCCGTAGAGCTCAAAGACAGGATTGTGTCAAGGCACAGATCTGGGTAGGGTACCAAAAAATTCTGTAGCATTGAAGGTCCCCAAGAACACAGTGGCCTCCATCATTCTTAAATGGAAGAAGTTTGGAATCACCAAGACTCTTCCTAGAGCTGGCCGCCCGGCCAAACTGAGCAATCGGGGGAGAAGGGCCTTGATCAGGGAGGTGACCAAGAACCCGATGGTAACTCTGACAGAGCTCCAAAGCTCCTCTGTGGAGATGGGAGAACCTTCCAGAAGGACAACCATCTCTGCAGCACTACACCAAATCAGGCCTTTATGGTAGAGTGGCCAGATGGAAGCCACTCCTCAGTAAAAGGCACATGACAACCCGCTTGGAGTTTGCCAAAAGGCACCTAAAGGACTCTCAGACCAAGATTTAACTATTTGGCCTGAATGGCAAGCGTCATGTCTGGAGGAAACCTGGTCCCATCCCTACAGTGAAGCACGGTGGCAGCATCATACTGTGAGGATGTTTTTCAGCGGCAGGGACTGGGAGACTAGTCAGGATCAAAGAAAATATTAATAGTAAAGGGTCTGAATACTTATGTAAATGTGATTTCAGTTTAGTATTTTTATAACATTTGCAAAGATTTCTAAAACCTTTTCTTCATCGTTATGGGGTATTGTGTGTAGATTGATGAGGGGAAAAAAAGTCCAGTTTAATCAATTTTAGAATAAGGTTGTAACGTAACAAAAAGTGGAAAAGGTCAAGGGGTCTGAATACTTTCCGAATACAGTACCAGTCAAAAGTTTGGACACACCTACTCATTCAAGGGTTTTCTTTATTTTTACTATTTTCTACATTGCAGAATAATAGTGAAGACATCAAAACTATGAAATAATACATATGGAATAATGTAGTATCCAAAAAAGTTTTTAAAGATTTTAAAATTCTTCAAAGTAGCCACCCTTTGCCTTGATGACAGCTTTGCATACTCTTTGCATTCACTCAACCAGCTTCATGAGGTAGTCACCTGGAATGCATTACAATTAACAGGTGTGCCTTGTTAAAAGTTAATTTGTGGAATTTCTTTTCTTAATGCATTTGAGCCAATCAGTTGTGTTGTGACAAGGTAGGGGTGGTATACAGAAGATAGCCCTATTTGGTAAAAGACCAAGACCATATTATGGCAAAAACAGCTCAAATAAGCAAAGAGAAACGACAGTCCATCATTACTTTAAGACATGAAGGTTACCTCTGCTGCAGTGGATAAGTTCCTTAGAGTTAACTGCACCTCAGATTGCAGCCCAAATAAATGCTTCACAGAGTTCAAGTAACAGACATCTCAATATCAACTGTTCAGAGGAGACCGGTGAATCAGGCCTTCAGGTTGAATTGCTGCAAATAAACCACTACCAAAGGACATTAAGAAGAAGAAGAAACATGAGCAATGGACATTAGACCGGTGGACATCTGTCCTTTGGTCTGATGAGTCCAAATTTGAGATTTTTGGTTACAACTGCAGAGTAGGTGAACGGATGATCTCCGCATATGTGGTTCCCACCGTGAAGCATGGAGGAGGAGGTGTGATGGTGTGGGGGGTGCTTCGCTGGTGACACTGTCTGTGATTTATTTAGAATTCAAGGCACATTTAACCAGCATGGCTACCACAGCATTCTGCGGGACAATGACCCAACACACCTTCAGGCTGTGTAAGGGCTATTTGACCAAGAAGGAGAGTGATGGAGTGCTGCATCAGATGACCTGGCCTCCACAACCACCCGACCTCAACCCAATTGAGATGGTTTGGGATGAGTTGGACCACAGAGCAAAGGAAAAGCAGCCAACAAGTGTCAACATATGTGGGAACCCTTCAACACTGTTGGAAAAGCATTCCAGGTGAAGCTGGTTGAGAGAATGCCAAGAGTGTGCAAAGCCGTCATCAAGGCAAGGGGTGGTTACTTTGAACAATCGCAAATATAAAATATTTTGATTTGTTTAACACTTTTTGGGTTACTACATGTGTTATTTCATAGTTTTGATGTCTTCGCTATTATTCTACAACGTAGAAAATAGTTTTAAAAAACAACAACACTTGAATGAGTAGGTGTGTCCAAACTTTTGACTGGTACTGTAGCTACCTCAATTACCATCGCACTCCTGCACATCGACTCGGTACTGGTACTCCTGTATATACCCATGTTATTTTTACTCATATTCGTTATTCACTGTGTATTCATTCCTGTGTCACTATATTTATTTTAATTTTGTATCTTTAACTCTGGAAAAGGACCCATAAGTAAGCATATCACTGTTTACTGAAGCATGTGACAAATAACATTTTAATTTTATAACATGTAGTTTAATGGAACTGAAAACCAACCAGGCCCCCCAAAAGGGAGGTCTGCAGACCCTTCATATCTGCAAACATCGACGCTTAAGGGCCAAGGGGAAGGGAGTGAATTGAGGATTGAGACCAGGCAAACTGTTGACTCACCTGTCCTTCCTGAACATCTTGGGCAGGTATCTCTTGGGGAACCACATGCCGATGGCACACATGAGCACCCACAGGATGGACAACTCATCCAGCATCTGACCCAGGAAACTGAGGGTGGCATGAAAGTATGTGGAGCCAATACCTGAGGCAAGGGAGAGACACCACAAAGTTACATGCTATACAAAAACAAGGGCATACAAAATCAACACTGTGCCTTTTTAATAGGCACAACAGCTGCTCATATGTGGAGCTGTTGAGAACAGGTGTTACTGGTATACTACAGGTGGTCCTCTGTAGCTCAGCTGGTAGAGCACGGCGTTGTAACGCCAAGGTAGTGGGTTCGATCCCGGGACCACCCATACACACAAAAAAAATAATGTATGCACGCATGACTAAGTCGCTTTGGATAAAAGCGTCTGCTAAATGTCATATTATTATGAATGAAATTGCTGTAACTCCGGTCAAAAAGCAGTGACTAGGGAATAGGGTGCCATTTCAGACGCACAGGATTTACAGACGCCCAGAGCTCCTCAACTCCCTCAGACTAATTTTATTAACTTTTATCTTACTTTGTGATCAGTTTCCAAAAATGTTCCCTAATCAAATTATGGTCTTGGTTCTTTCAAAACAAGGAAACATCGCCCTCTTGCAGAAATCAAACTTATCTGATTAGTGGCAGGATGTTTTGAAACACAATTTCACCCGGAGGTCAATTGAAAACAGTGGGAGAGTTCACCTGAAACCCAGTTCTTTCCTACAGCCGTTAAGCTATCCACAGCAATTCAGTCTGACCACAAGAAATACTACTGTCTCTCAATGGAACATAAGAAAGAGAACACTGTTAATAACAATATGTTGAGCCAAAGCACAGACAAGTCAAGCACAAAGACTTAGATTTTAATGTTAAGCCACTGTTCATGTAGCTGGTCCCAGATCTGTTTGTGCTGTATAGCCAATTTACAGTATATGCCATAACAATGACAAAAAGGAGTTGGCTATACAGCACAAACAGATCTGGGACCAGGCTAAGTGGATCTCAGCTAAGGCTTGTTATAATTTCCATAGGAGCATAAGAATATTGACAAAAATGACAACAGGCCATTCAGTTCAACTGGTCTCTATATTTACAGGGTGAAGGTAGACACCCCTTGCGATCTAGATTTACATGATTAATTGAGCATGGCTTGAGATGGTGTGACAGACTGCTTGGTGCTGAAGGTCAATAAAATAAGTCAGGAATTTCCTAGGCCTATCATAATAATAATAATCAAATAATAATAATAATAATAATAATAATAACAATAATAAGCCATTTAGCAGACGCTTTTATCCAAAGCGACTTACAGTCATGTGTGCATACATTTTTACGTATGGGTGGTCCCGGGATTGAACCCACTACCCTGGCGTTACAAGCACCATGCCTACCAATTGAGCTACAGAGGACCACATCATAACTCATTATGTGAAGGAGTTTTACACTTACATATTTTAAGTGTAGTGTTTTGAAGTTTTAGTGTGAACAGACTGGTCGGTAGCCCATGGCCTCTTGTTATCAGGGTCCAACAGACACTCTATTGTATTTATCAGTGCTTGTCCAAGAGGCACCACCCGAACCTGGCAACCCCTTTAAGGAATTTCCCAGCAATCAGGACTTCTCCTTATAAATGCCCAACATGGCAACCTGTCAATCCACTCTGGGATCATCGGTAGCCATATAGCCCCTTGACATCGAACCCCACCCTTCCCCCACCTAAACTATAACCTCCCCAGATCTGAAGGAACCAGGTGTGAACAATGTGGCAAATCTCCCTTTGCCTATGGGAAGGTAAGGTAGTGCCATCTCAGATTTACCCTGTGCACTGCCTGAGGATGCCTGCGTCATAAACGTGCCCTTAGGCTACATTGGAATACATTAATCATTGAAGATTATTTATGGTGTGCTGTCCAAGCTCTTTCACCAAGGTGGAGCCATTGCCACACTGCTTGACCTATCCAGTCCCTTCAGAACTACATAGAGTGAACACAGAGGAAGTGTTTCCCATTTCTGGTCCTGGGGAACCAAAAAGTGTGCACATTTTTGTTTTTGCCCTTCGGGTCAAAAGGACCAGAATTGGGGAAAAAAATCCCCTCAGTGTTCACTGCATGCAGACACACTGGATAGGGCCTATCTAGACAGAGGAAGGAGCCAGGACACCAGGCACACAGCTCTAAATTAGATTCCAGCTCTGTGTTCCAACTCAGGTCAGAGGTGAACTCAGCTCCAGAGACTGTGTAAGGAGAGGCAGGGGTTATGCGAATTGTGGCCACTGTGCAGCTACTGTCCACTAGGCGTGTAATGCAGTATGCTATTAACTCTCTTAAACCTATTTTAATGTCTTTATAGTCATCCATTTTAGACTGCAGACTTATAGATCAGGATACATAGTTTAATATGTTGTTTGGGATTGTGGGTGATGCTGTAGATTTAGGTAACCCCACAGCCTGGACAAGAATCTGCAGTGTAGGCTTCGCAGAGACATAGCGAAATAGAAATGGCAGCTGTACATATAACTCATCCAGACCCCTTTGACTTCTCAAACATGGCAGAATGGCCCAGATGGATCAGAAGATTCGAGAGGTTTTGTCTGGCATCAGGACTGAATGCAAAACCAGAGGAATATCAGTTGAACTCTCTTATACAGTGCCTTGAGAAACTATTCACACCCCTTCAATTTTTCCACATTTTGTTGTGTTACAGCCTGAATATAAAATTGATTAAATTGAGATTTAGTTTCACTGGCCTACACACAATACCCCATAATGTCAAAGTGGAATTATGTTTTTAGAAATGTTTACAAATTCTAAAAAATGAGAAGCTGAAATGTCTTGAGTCAATAAGTATTCAACCCCTTTGTTATGGCAAGCCTAAATAAGTTCAGGAGTAAAAATGTGCTTAATAAGTTGCATGGACTTATGGACTGTGTGCAATAATTGTGTTTGACATGATTTTTGAATGACTACCTCATCTCTGTACCCCACACATTCAATTATCTATAAGGTCTCTCAGTTGAGCAGTGAATTTCAAACACAGATTCAACAAAGGCCAGGGAGGTTTTCCAATGCCTCCCTGGCCAATATATATATATACAGTGAGGGAAACAAGTATTTGATCCCCTGCTGATTTTGTACGTTGCCCACTGACAAAGAAATGATCAGTCTATAATATTAATGGTAGGTTTATTTGAACAGTGAGAGACAGAATAACAACAAAAAAATCCAGAAAAATGCATGTCAAAAATGTTATAAATTGATTTGCATTTTAAAGAGGGAAATAAGTATTTGACCCCTCTCAATCAGAAAGATTTCTGGCTCCCAGGATTTCTGGCACCTGTCCACAGAAGCAATCAATCAATCAGATTCCAAACTCTCCACCATGGTCAAGACCAAAGAGCTCTCCAAGGATGTCAGGGACAAGATTGTAGACCTACACAAGGCTGGAATGGGCTACAAGATCATCGCCAAGCAGCTTGGTGAGAAGGTGACAACAGTTGGTGCGATTATTCGCAAATGGAAGAAACAAAAGAACTGTCAATCTCCTCGGCCTGGAGCTCCATGCAATATTTCACCTCGTGGAGTTGCAATGATCATGAGAACGGTGAGGAATCAACCCAGAAATACACGGAGGATCTTGTCAATGATCTCAAGGCAGCTGGGACCATAGTCACCAAGAAAACAATTGGTAACACACTACGCCGTGAAGGACTGAAATCCTGCAGCGCCCGCAAGGTCCCCCCTGCTCAAGAAAGCACATATACATGCCCGTCTGAAGTTTGCCAATGAACATCTGAATGATTCAGAGGAGAACTGGGTGAAAGTGTTGTGGTCAGATGAGACCAAAATGGAGCTCTTTAGCATCATCAACTCAACTCGCCGTGTTCGGAGAAGGAGGAATGCTGCCTATGACCCCAAGAACACCATCCCCATCCCAAACATGGAGGTGGAAACATTATGCTTTGGGGGGTGTTTTTTCTGCTAAGGGGACAGGACAACTTCAACGCATCAATGGGACGATGGACGGGGCCAATACCGTCAAATCTTGGGTGAGAACCTCCTTCCCTCAGCCAGGGCATTGAAAATGGGTCGTGGATGGGTATTCCAGCATGACAATTACCCAAAACACATGGCCAAGGCAACAAAGGAGTGGCTCAAGAAGAAGCTCATTAAGGTCCTGGAGTGGCCTAGCCAGTCTCCAACCCTTAATCCCATAGAAAATCTGTGGAGGAAGCTGAAGGTTCGAGTTGCCAAACGTCAGCCTCGAAACCTTAATGACTTGGAGAAGATCTGCAAAGAGGAGTGGGACAAAATCCCTCCTGAGATGTGTGCAAACCTGGTGGCCAACTACAAGAAACGTCTGACCTCTGATTGCCAACAAGGGTTTTGCTACCAAGTACTAAGTCATGTTTTGCAGAGGGGTCAAATACTTATTTCCCTCATTAAAATACAAATCAATTTATAACATTTTTGACATGCGTTTTCTGGATTTTGTTGTTGTTATTCTGTCTCTCACTGTTCAAATAAACCTACCATTAAAATTATAGACTGATCATTTCTTTGTCAGTGGGCAAACGTACAAAATCAGCAGGGGATCAAATACTTTTTTCCCCTCACTGTATATATACACACTACCGTTCAAAAGTTTGGGTTCACTTAGAAATGTCCTGTTGAAAGAAAAGAATGTCCAAAAAAAAAGAGAAAAGGTTAGACATGAAGTTGAAAGAAACGATTTTAATGGAAAAGAGAACAATATATTAAAGGCTAAATGATCATTAGAAAACCCTTTGCAATTATGTTAGCACAGCTGGAAACTATTTTGCTGATTAAAGAAGCAATAAAACTGGCCTTCTTGAGACTAGTTGAGTATCTGGAGCGTCAGCAATTGTGGGTTCGATTACAGGCTCAAAATGGCCAGAAATAAATAACTTTCTTCTGAAACTCATCACTCTATTCTTGTTCTGAGAAATGAAGGCTATTTCATGCAAGAAATTGCCAAGAAACTGAAGATCTCGTACAACGCAGTGTACTACTCCCTTCACAGAACAGCGCAAACTGGCTCTAACCAGAATAGAAAAGAGGAGTGGGAGGCCCCAGTGCACAACAGAGCAAGAGGACAAATACATTACAGTGTCTAGTTTGAGCAGATGCCTCACAGGTCCTCAACTGGCAGCTTCATTAAATAGTACCCGCGAAACACCAGTCTCAACGTCAACAGTGAAGAGGCGACTCGGGATGCTGACCTTCTAGGCAGAGTTGCAAAGAAAAGCTATATCTCAGACTGCCCATCTTAATCCTTTTTATTGGCCAGTCTGAGATATGGCTTTTTCTTTGCAACTCTGCCTAGAAGGTCAGCATCCCGGAAATCCTGGTTCAGTGCTTTCAAACAGACACTGGGAGACAAATTCACCTTTCAGCAGGACAATAACCTAAAACACAAGGCCAATATACACTGGAGTTGCTTACAAGACGACATTGAATGTTCCTGAGTGGCCTAGTTACAGTTGACATTTATATCGGCTTGTAAATCTATGGCAAAACTTGAAAATGGCTGTCTAGCAATGATCAACAAACAAATTGACAGAGCTTAAAGAATTTAAAAAAGCAAATATTGTACAATCCAGGTGTGCAAAGCTCTTAGAGACTTACCCAGAAAGACTCACTGCTATAATCACTACCAAAGGTGATTCTAACATGTATTGACTTACGGGTGTAAATACTTATGTAAATTAGATATTTCTGTATTTCATTTTCAATAAATGTGCCTTTTCATTATGGGGATTGTGTGTAGATGGGGTGACAAAAAAAAAATATTTAATCAATTTTGAATTCAGGCTGTAACACAAAATGTGGAATAAGTCAAAGGGTATGAATACTTTCTGAATTACTGTATATTCTATGGGGATGCTACGATTATATTCTGGGAGCATTGCTATTGACTGATGCAGATAAAAAGTATGATGCTGTAAAAGGAGCATTTGAGAAGCACGTGTAGGAAAACAATATTATTTTTGAGAGCGCTCAATTCAACATGAGATGTCAAGATAAAGGAGAGAGAGCAGAGGCATTCATCACAGTTGTACACATCTGGCTGAGCATTGTAACTTTGGGAATGCACAAGGAAGAACTGATAAGAGAGAATTGTTGGAATAAAAGACAGGAGGCTGTCAGACTCAGAACAGCTTCAGTTAGACTCAGACGTGACACTTGCAAAGCTATTCAAAGAGTCAGACAAAGTGAAACTGTAAAGAAACAGCAAACATTACTGCACAGTAATGCAGTAGTAGGAGAAACCACAACAAATATGGACACCACCAAAGCACAATTTAATAATAGGAACAAATTCCAACAAAGTCCACAGAAACCATACAAAAGGCAAAACAAAATGAAATCCAACTGAAAAGGAGTGCAAAAGATGTGGAGGACGAGAGCATGGATGGAAGGACTGTGAGTGCAGAAAGTGGAGGCTGAGTGCAGAAAGTGTCGCAAACGGGACATTATGCAGCAGTCTGTCGTTCTGTCAAGTTGTACACAAAGTCACAGCCCAGCACCGAATCACAAGACTTTGCTTTCCTAGGTTTATTGTCCTCACAAGGTACACAGCTGTGGATGGAGAAAATGTATCTGAATGGGGAAATCATCAGCTTCAAACTCAACACAGGAGCAGCTGTGACAGCCATACCAGAGAAATACTTCAAACAACAACAAGATGGCAGTCTGGTGAGACCAACCAAGATGCTATACGGGCCGGGGCTAAATCTGCTTGACGTGAAAGGCTGCTGTAAGAGCAAGCTGATAATAAAAAGGGTACAGCACAGAACAAGAGGTGTACATCGTAGCAGGACTGACACAACCACTCATAGGCATACCAGCCATAGAGGCCCTACAGTTACTGCACAGAATCCATCTTTCCAGGACTGGGGAAACTCCCAAGATTCATACAAGATAGAGCTTAAAGATGGAGCCACACCCTGTGCTCTTTCAGCACCACGACGTGTTCCGCTCAAGAGAAAAAGTTTATGAAGAACTGGGCAGGATGGAGAACATGGATGTCATAACAAAGTGACAGAGCCCACAGAATGGTGCTCCGGAATGGTGGTCGCCCCCAAAAGCGAATGGAGACATAAGAGTGTGTTTTGACCTCACACCTCATGATATCATGAGCAGAAAACCCAATTAATCTCCATCGTTATTGAAGTTGATGGGTCATTTAGACCAAACCTTTGATATAGCCAATCATTTCAATTACTATTTCTCCAGTAAAGTGGACAAACTGAGAAGTGAAATGACAACATTGAACAGTGAACCATCATATCTGTATATTGAAGATCTAATAATGAAAGAGAAGGATTTCCGTTTGAATTTGGCAAGTTTTTTGTGGAAGAGGTGGAAAAACGGTTGTTATCCATCAATAATGATAAGCCACCAGGTACAGACAACCCAGAAGGGAAACTATTGAGAATGGTAGCAGACTGTATTGCCACCCATATTTGCCATGTCTTTTACCAAAGCCTAAAGGATTGTCTGTCCACAGGCGTGGAAGGAAGCTAAAGTAATTCCACTACCAAACAATAGTAAAACATCCTTCTGCTGGCTCTAATAGCCAATCAGTTTGCTGCCTGTTCTTAGTAAACTGATGATGACTGATGATTGGCTAAATGAAATTGATAATAAGATTATAGTTGTATTGTTAGATTTCAGTGCAGCCTTTGATGTTATTGATCAAAATATGTATATTAAAAAACTAACTTGTTAGGGATTTACATCACCTGCCATCACATGGTTGGAGAGTTACTCAATGGAAGCTACTCTAACATGAGATATGTACAGTGTGGTATCCTCAGGGCAGTTGTCTTGGGATATTACTCTTCTCTATTTTTACAAAGTAATGCCAAATGTCTTACAAAAGCAGCTAAAATGACTATGTATGCTGATGATTGTACACTCTACACTTAAGCACCTACAGCCGGAGTATCCAGAAGATAGCCATATTTGGTAAAATACCAAGTCCATATTATGGCAAGAACAGCTCAAATAAGCAAAGAGAAACGAAAGTCATTACTTTTAAGACACGAAGGTCAGTCAATACGGGAAGTTTCTTCAAGTGCAGTAGCAAAAACCATCAAGCGCTATGATGAAACTGGTTCTCATGAGGACCGCCACAGAAATGGAAGACCCAGAGTCTTGGTCAGGAGGTTTTCAAGAACCCGATGGTCACTCTGACAGAGGGAAAGATGAACAGAGAGATCCTTGATGAAAACCTGCTCCAGAGCGCTCAGGACCTCAGACTGGGGCGAAGGTTCACCTTCCAACAGGAGAACAACCCTAAGCACACAGACAAGACAACGCAAGAGTGGCTTCAGGACAAGTCTCTGAAGGTCCTTGAGTGGCCCAGCCAGAGCACGGACTTGAACCCGATCGAGAAATAGCTGTGCAGTGATCCAACCTGACAGAGCTTAAGAGGATCTGCAGAGAAGAATGGGAGAAACTCCCCCAAATACAGGTGTGTAAAGCTTGTAAAGGCCATACCCAAGAAGACTAATCACTGCCAAAGGTGCTTCAACAAAGTACTGAGTAAAAGGTCTGAATACTTATGTAAATGTGATATTTCTGTGCTCATAATATTTAGAGCACCTTTTCCTCAGACGAAACCTATAAGTATGAGTGCTCTTAAAATAAGATTAGGTTCAGGCCACACACAAAATCAAAGCAGAGGCGAGTAACTGAAGGAATCATCATGCTTTGTCAAAACAACTTCACCAATCACAACCAGTAGAATCCAAATGAGATATATTCCACTGTTGAAATGTGTTGCAGGCAAGGAACAAGACACATTAATATTGGCGGTAAAACAAAAAAACAAGATGTTGCTGATCCGAAATGAAGAAAAAAATGAAGGGAATGAAAATGTGAGCAGAATTGTAGGCAAGCAAGTGATATGTTTGTTACAAATACAATACACACATCCATTAATTTCACTCTGTATTTCAACAGATTTTGGGATCTTTAGGAACACATAGCCATAGTATGGATATGAATACAAGGAGTAGGCCTAGGCCTATTGAACAATATGAAAATGTTTAATCTAAATCCCAATATGTTTTCTTGATAGGCAACAAAAAGAACTCTGTACTGATAGTAGCTGACAGCTGTTGAACCAGATATGAGGTGCCAATGCGCCTGTGTTCTTTACCCCCTTTCTATGTCCTAAAAATCAAACTGTTCAACAGTGAGGAGTGTCGACTACCAATCTGGGGTAGTAACATTCAAACGAAATCCCAATAGACTAAATAAAGGGAAGCAGTCATGCAGAAAAGCAAGGGCATTCCATTACCAAATATTGAAACAAAGGCACTAAGCAATGGCTGTCATAAAACATATTACAATATTGTCTTAAAGATAAATGACTAACCGTGTTATAAAACTCTGCAATACTAGGTAAATAAGGTAATTGCCTTCACACCAGTCCACCTCGGAGCTACCAGCTTGCAGTTGGTCCCTAAACATAGGATTAGTCATGTCTCGACTAGTTCTAGTAGCGGACAGACTCGCAGTCACTATTGAGATAAAGCAGTCGACGATCTAATCAGGTGGACCGCTAGATGATCAATTACTAGAATTTGAGACACGTAGTTGTATACAAAGTGCATCCAAATTCAATCGCATTTTATATCACCGATATATCCCAATGCAAGATTGTCGTGCAACCCTGCTCTCAACAAAGTGGGAGAGTCTGTCTTCCTTTTCTTCTTCTTCTTCGATGAGGTTTAACGGCAGTTGGCATCCAATATGTTGCATTACCGCCACCACTAGACTGGAGTACAACTCCCTTTTATTTTGCTTGAAAAAATAAAATAAAGAAATACCCTACCATCTAACACCACACTCACAAATTCAAAAACAATTTAATCAACAAAAAACAATAAAGAAATGAACACCACCCTACTCCCCTATTATTATTTTTGTATTTCTACCTCATGCCCTCAACCTGAAAGGATGGGACATCACCACTTAACACACCCTGTAACTCTTCTGATGTCAAGTCTCGCACCCAAATACCCCTGCAGCTGCCACCATAACCTCAATTTTCTTTGACTTACGTTCCATCCCCTGCAGTACAATTAATAACCATTGCTATAAATGCTACAAATCCAATCTTACTTTGAAACATATATCACTTGTTGGCCTATCCCTCTGTACTGGTACATATCTACTACTCTCACCACTCCTCCCCCTTGACCCATCTTCCTCTACTTTCTTCACTGCCTCAGCATATGACAACTTCTTCACTACTCTTACCCTGGAAACCTCAACCTGCCTCTCTAGCACGTGACATTTGACCCCAGCCCCATGGGCACCCCTACAATTAGCACATACCACTACTTTCCCCAATGCTGCACATTCCTTTGTCTCATGCCCTTCTGCACCACTTCTCACACCTTGGAACCTCCCTCCTACACACTGCTGCCACATGCCCATAAGTTTGACACCTGTAACATCGTAATGTATTCGGCACATAAGCTCGTACAGGATAACTTTATATCCTAATCTTCACATTGTTGGGCAACCTACCACCTCCAATACTTCACCTCATTCACTTCCATTTCTCCTCCTGTCTTCAACTCACTCCGCTTACATTTTCTACCATTCTACCTTTAACAAACCTTCTCCCTTTTCCCGCAGATTTTATCTTAGACCTCCTCTGCCTCTCTTTTCCTCCATTCCTCCCTCCGTAATCCAAGTATACGTCTCTTACGATAATACCGTACTTCACCTAACATACATCTTGTTCTTGTTTTCTAAAGGGACGGCATTTACTAGGCTCTCCAACCAAACATTTGTCTAACGTTACTTCCACCATACTCCTGGTTTGCACCAGGGGACTCGGCATCCCTACAACGTTTCTCGAGATGTTTTCCCCTTTTGCAGTCCCAAAACGTATTTCCATTGTTTATTTCTCGACCACCCAATTAATCACTCAGGACAAACATCAACACAGGCACCTGGGTGTTAAAGTGAGTGCCAGAGTGCGTAATTCTGCTTCTTCTTCTTCTTCTTCTTGGGATTTGGTTGGTGGATCGCATCCAACTTCTAGGTGCATACACCGCCACCTACTGTACTGGAGTGTGATGCCATCACGGCCTACATACATCACATTCTTGGCCACAATAATGCAAAATTGGGGAAAAGTGAAAATTACCTCGACCACCTATTAGCCCTCCAAAAAAAAAAAACACCCATTCCACTATTTAACCCTACCTAGTCCTACTCCCAGACCAATGGTCTGAGAGGACATATCACTACCACTCAACACCCCTGCAGCTGTTCTGTAGTAGAATCCTCGCAATCCCAAGTACTTCTGCCGCTGACACTACAACCTCTATTTTCTGACTGATTAATTTTGCAGTACAATTAACAACAGGTATGTACAGTGTTGCTTCCGTCCCTCTCCTCGCCCCTACTGAGCTTGAACCAGAGACCCTCTGCACACATCGACAACAGTCACCCTCGAAGCACCATTACCCCGCTCCACAAAGACCACGCCTTGCAGAAAGGGAAACAACTACTCTCAAGGTCTCAGAGCGAGTGACGTCACCGATTGAAACGCTTACTAGGTGCACCGCTAATGTAGCTAGCCATTCACACCGGTTACAAATACATTCTAAAAAGCCCACCTTACTGAAGCACATATTCTTCCCATCACTCTCTCTTGACCTCTGCCTACTCAGGAATCTCTCAGGATCCTCACCCTGACCCATCCTTCTCTACCACTCTATTCACTGCTTCGTATACTACACTTTCTGTGCAAGCACTCAATCTGCCTTTCTTTCACCGGACACCTCCGATCTCCAGCCCCATGATCACCCCCCACAACAAACACACACAACTTTCTACACCGATACTTACCACACATTCCTTCGCCTCATGCCCTCCTGCACACTTATCACATATCACATCTAGGCATCTTGCTGCAATATGCCCATAACCTTGGACACCAAAAAACACTGTAATATTTTCAGTACATGAACTCTCACTGGATAACTGACACTTCCTACCTTGACCTTATCGGTAACGACTGCATCAAAACTCAGCATGACAGATAATGTCTCTCATCTCCCCAACGGATCTAACGTTTCATCAAGCAGCGGGCATCACAGACATCAGGAATCTTCCATTTCAACTGCTCCTCCTCAATACTTAATGCCACCCCTGTTATCACTCCTTTCAACAGCACCCTGCTCTGGAGAGCAAAGCACGTCAAAATTCTTCTCCCTAATCTCGTAATCCGGAGCGCTCTCCCTCTGGGACTGAGGAAACACAATAAATCATCACGAGTCCACTCCGAGATACCTTCACCAACTCAACAGTCCCCAACTTCTCCTCCACCCAACTGACACCACATATAGATCAACCAAACAGCAAGGATCCACGTTCTCTCTACAAATCTCACTCCCACTGGACCAATATCATCCTTGGGACGAGGTCCGAACTCGTGATCCTCACTGCAGGTAGTTTCATCTCTGAACTACTGGAGCACGTATCCCCATTTTTGCATTTGACGCCCACCTCCTCACCTCACTACCTCCCTCTACACTCAACCTCTTCTCAGCAGTCATCACTGCACCTGCCACTACTTTTAATTCATCCTCACTCTCGTCCTGTCCCATTTCCTCCTCAAGCAATTCCAAAAGTTCTGTGCGATTCCATATTAACTCAATAAATATTCCATGTCTCTCCTTTTTTTTCTTCTCCATCATCTTCTCGTTCACCAGATCTTTCAGAAGGCCTATGCAATCCCCCCACTCCATGTTCTATTCAGCACATATGTTCCACTTTCTTCCTTATTTGCTTTTCCGCACCTCCCCACCGTGGCTTTCGCCCAACTACTCTCTCTGGTCTGATCTCATTATTACTGAAACAGGATACAAGTGGAAAATATAAAGATCCAGTCCATTTACAAAATTGGAGGCCCCTTACACTTCAGTGTTGTGATGCAAAAATCCTAGCAAAAATGTATAGCGCATATAATTAAAAAAGGTATTGTCGGATATTATTCATTCATTCATTCTAATCAGACAGGTTTTTTACATGGAAGATACATTGGAGATAATATAAGGCAAGTATTGGAAACAATAGAACACTATGGAAAATATGGGGAAACCAGGCCTGCTATTAAGCAGATTCGAAAAAGGCATTTAATAAAGTTCGATGGGGTTTCTATATAAATGCCTGGAGCATTTCAATTTTTGGAGAATCTCTTTATAAAATGGGTCAAAATCTATGTATAGTAACCCTAGGTGTAAAATAGTAAATAATGGCTATTTCTCAGAAAGTTTTAAACTGTCAAGAGGGAGTGAAACAAGGTTGTCCACTATCGGCATATCTATTTATTGTGGCCATCGAGATGTTAGCTATTAAAATCAGATCCAATAATAATATCAGAGGACTAGAAATACAGGGCTTAAAAAAGAAAGGTGTCATTGTACGCAGATGATTCATGTTTTCTTTTTAGATCCACAACTAGAATCCTCCACAGCCTCATAGAGGATCTAGATACATTTTCCAACCTCTCTGGATTAAAACCAAATTATGACAAATGTACTATATTACGTATTGGATCACTAAAAAATACAATTTTTACATTACTATGTAGTTTACCAATAGAATGGTCTGATGGTGATGTAGAGCGGCAGGTAGCTTAGTGGGTAAGAGCGTTGTGCAGTAACCGAAAGGTCGATGGTTCTAATCCCCGAGCCGACTATGTGAAAAATCTGTCGATGTGCCTATAAGCAAGGCACTTAACCCTAATTGCTCCTGTAAGTCGCTCTGGATAAGAGCGTCTGCTAAATGACTAAAATGTAAATGTAGATATACCGGAATACATATCCCAAAGGAAATAAATGATCTCACTTCAATAAATTATAATAGAAAGTTAGTAAAATAGATAAGATCTTACTACCATGGAAAGGAAAATACCTGTCAATTTGTGGAAAAATAACCTGATTAACTCTTTAGTATTATCCCAGTTTACCTATTTGTTATGGTCTTGCCTACGCTAGCAAACAGTTTTTTAAATTATATGAGAAAAAAAATATTCAATTTTATTTGGAACGGCAAGCCAGACAAAATTAAAAGAGCATATTTATATAATGAATATGAATTCGGAGGACAGAAATTATTAAATATTAAAGCATTAGACCTATCACTGCTTAAAATCTTCAGTCATCCAAAAAGTTATACTTAAATCCGAACTGGTTCTCAAGCAAATTAGTAAGATTGTCTCACCCACTGTTCAAGAAAGGCCTTTTTCCCTTTATTCAGATTACAACCTCTCACTTTCAGTTATTTGAAAAGGAAATAATCTCCCAAATGTCACTATTTCTAAAACAAGCCATAGAAAGTTGGTTGCAATTTCAATTTAATCCTCCAGAAACGACAGAATAAATAATGCAACAAATATTGTGGTCAAATTCAAATATACTAATTGACAAAAAAACCTTTATTTTTTTGACAGGAATGTTAAAAAAGGTATAATCTTCGTAAATGATATCATGGTAGGACTGGTGGAGTTATGTCGACATGCAGCTAACAAAAACATATGGAAATGTCTGCTCTACCCAAAATTACAACCAAATAATTGCAGCCTCAATAAAAGGGAGAGAGGAAAGTTGAAGGGGGAGAAAGCAAGGAACTTGTCTGTCGGCCTTGCATTAAAGAACATAATTGGTTAAGGGAAAACTGGATAAATAAAAAAGTATATCAGTTTCACTTAAGGACCAAAGGATTGACAGCCGTCCCATATAGATTGCAAAATAGTGGGGAAGAGATCTTGACGTACCGATCCATGGCATAGTGTTTATGAACTGACACCGCAAAAGCGACACCGGATTCAAATTAGAATCTTTCAATTTAAATTATTATATAAAATTCTTGCTACCAATAGAATGTTATTTATATGGGGGGATACAATCTTCCCAGCTCTGCAGATTTTGCTGTGAAGAGATATAATCATTAGATCATTTGTTTTGGTTCTGTCCATTTGTAGCTTGTTTTTGGACACAGGTCCAGGAATGGCTAAAGGATTGCAATATTTACCTGGAACTAACGTTGCAGATAGCATTACTGGGTGATCTGAAAAGTCATAGTCAATCAATCAATAATATAATAATACTTTTAGCAAAAATGTTTATTTTTAATTCACAATCTGTAGAAGCAAATGAGAATAGAAAGGTTCAGAACTTTTGTAAAACATCACAGTACGGGTTGAAATATATATGGCAAATAGAAATCCTATATGGATGGTGTTAAGAGATAGATGGGAGGTATTGAATAGAGTTGAAGGATGGGACTAATAACAAATAACAACAAATAATAACAAAGATAGCTAATAATGTAAGCATACTGTGTCCATAATAAGTATATAGGTTGTATGTTGGAGCTTGGGAAAGAGGCCAGTTAGAAAGATATGGCATTTAGAAGCAAACCGGATGGACATCATGAAAATGATCGGAGAGGTTGAGAGTAGAAGAAGTTCAGGAGCAAAAAAATAAATAAATATATATATATATATATATATATATATATATATATATATATATATATAGATATAGAATATTGTAAAAGTAACTCTGTCCATAAGGTGTAGATAGTAAGTATAGACCGAAGTAGAGGCCTGGGCGTTGTTGTTCACTAATTTACTCCAAGTAGGGAAAGGATGGTGGGGTAGAAAAGTAATAAAGGGGAATATATATATAAAAAATAAAAATAAACACTGGGGGATTGGAAGGATGCAGACAATTACATTGATAGAAGATGCAATCTATCTGCAATATTAAGCTGATCCATCCCCCCCAAAAAAAATAAAAAAAAAGATGTAATTTTTTTTTTAAATACCTCTCTTCACCGCTGTAATTCTTATTCTTCTATGATATAATGGCGGTCCACAAACCAATGTTAAAGGTGCATGCCGCAACCTACTGTGCTGGAGTGTGTGGTCAATCACGGTTTACACTAATTCCCATACCTAACTCAGTACTTGAGAAAATAAAAAGAGCCCTACTAACTTCTAATAGACCCTCCCCCATCCCCAAAATCCCTTCCAAACCCCCAACCCCAATGACCCTACATGATCTTCCCCCTCTCTTCAACATACTTGCAACAATATAACAACACATGCTCCACCGTTTCATGGACCATACAGTCCAGACACAAACCATTCACATGCCTGCCAACCAGATGTAATGACGAGTTCAATGTACAATGTCCTAAGCACCTTTCTTTGGAGGGCATATAAATGGGCTCAGAGTCCCATCTCTTCTGCCACACATCTATCAAAATGGCTCTGATCTTACATTTAGCCTCCCTCTCTACCAGTGGAACATTAATATAAACGATATATTTTGGCTAACTTGGTCCACAATTTCATTCGCTGTAATTCTTCTTCTACTCTTCTTCTTCTTCTTCTTCTTCTTCTTCTTCTGTGGATTTTCTTTTTAAGATTTCCTTAGCATTTCACCAATCTTGGCTCTTCCACCCCATTATCCATAAATCCACCTTTCCGTCCCATGTTTCTGGCACTGAAGTGTGCTGTAATCTCTGGTTGGCCTACCCTTGAATACAGCAACAAATTGTAACACATGCGTGATGATGCACAAGTATACTTTTCCAGACAGACTAAAATTATGAAATCATGAATGTAGAATCGTACAGTATATTGAAAGGCATATAGCTGACAATAAAGAAAGATTACATACCTTGTTTGTACAGTCATTGGAGGGGAATATGGGGATATTAGAGACCAGGTTCAGTGACATTAAAAATATTTAAACAGAATCAAATCACATTTTATTTGCCACATGGCCGAATACAACAGGTGTAGACATTACAGTGAAATGCGTATTACAAGCCCTTAACCAACAATGCAAATAGTCTGCGTAGCATGATTATCTGTTCAGAGTCTTATGGCTGGGGTAGAAGCTGTTAAGAAGCCTTGGACCTAGACTTGGCGCTCCGATACGCTTGCAGTGTGGTAAGCAGAGAGAACAGTCTATGACTAAGGTGGCTGGAGTCTTTGATCATTTTTAGGGCCTTCCTCTGACTACCGCCCGGTATAAAGGTCCTGGATGGTGGGCAGCTGGCCCAGTGATGTACTGGGCCGTACGCACTACCCCTCTGAAGTGACTCTGCGGTCGGAGGCCGAGCAGTTGCCATGCCAGGCGGGTGATGCAACCAGTCAGGATGCTCTCAATGGTGCAGCTGTAGAACTTTTTGAGGATCTGAGAACCATGCCGAATCTTTTCAGTCTCCTGAGGGGGAATAAGCTTTGTCGTGCCCTCTTCATGACTATCTTGGTGTGTTTGGACCATGATAGTTTGTTGTGATGTTGGTGAAGCTCTCAATCTGTTCCACTACAGCCCGTCGGTGAAATGGGGTGTGCTCAGTCCTCTTTTTCCCTGTAGTCCACAATCATCTCCTTTCTCTTGATCACGTTGGGGGAGAGGTTGTTATCCTGCTGGCACCACACGGCCAGGTCTCATCGTTGTCGGTGATCAGGCCTACCACTGTTGTGTCGTCTGCAAACTAATGATGGTGTTGGAGTTGTGCCTGCCATGCAGTCATGGGTGAACAGGGAGTGGAGGGACCTGAGTGACGCACCTGAGGGGGTCCCGTGTTGAGGATCAGCATGGCAGATGTGTTGTTGCTCTACCCCCACCACCTGGGGGGTCCGTCAGGAAGTCCAGGATCCAGTTGCAGAGGGAGGTGGTTAGTCCCTTGGTCCTTAGCTTAGTGATGAGCTTTGAGGGCACTATGGGTGTGGAACAGCTGAGCTGTAGTTAATGAATAGCATTTCACGTAGGTGTTCCTCTTGTCCAGGTTGGAAAGGGCATGGAGTGCAAAAGAGATTGCATCACCTGTGGATCTGTCAGGGGCGGTATGCAAAATTGGAGTGGGTCTAGGGTTTCTGGATGATGGTGTTGATGTGAGCCATGACTAGCCTTCAAAGCACTTCATGGCTACAGATGTAAGTGCTACCCGGTCGTAGTCATTGAGGCAGGTTATAGTGTTCTTGGGCAAACATTTACACGTTTCATTTAGGAGTATTCAATGAATGTTGCCATTACATTTAGTGCATGCAGTTTTAAATGCTGATGAATGATTCATATGAGAAAAAACGCAACGTTGTAACTTCATCACGTGTTATCGCGATAGCTCATGACGCCTACATGTGAGACAGCGAGGCGAACATCCGGTCTCTTTTTGGTGGCGGAGTGTTGTCGAGTCAGTTTTTACAACATGAAGGTAAGAGAAGTAAATTCAACTAATATTTAAAATAACTAATCTCTCCAACTGTTAATGTCCAGGCTGAATTGAAGGTAGTCCATTCCAATATTATAAAACCGTATCTCGGTTTGTCTGATATTGCATTGTCTTTTAGATGCATGTTGATTTTTGTTGGTAATAGTTGGCTAGCTAGCTAGCTATGGCTGTTTACAACGTTAGTAAGTGAACCTGAAAATATGTCCGCCTCCTGAGAGAAATGCATGTCGCTTGGCGTCTTTCCAGTAGAACCGCAAAACAAAGTATCTCTCTCTGTGTTTTTAAGGTGGGATACGAACATTACCTGATGTGGGTTTGTTCCACACATCCATATTTCGCCAATGAGTTACAAGTTTCGTTAGTTACAACGTAGTCATTATCAAGCGCCGCTTCCAAGCCAGCTAGTCCAACATCGGTAAACCAGCTACTTTAACTACTGGTTCCGTGTCTTAACTGCGTGTCATTGATCGTTCAAATAGTGTAGCTGCCGGATTCACGTGCATCCCGTGTTCTGTATAACTAATCTTGTTTCTAGGAAACTAACGAGTTAAACCAATTGCATCAACTAGTTAACATACTAGTAGTATCTGCCACATTGCTAGCATCCCGTGTATAGCTGCATCATGTTGCACTCAATTCAGCTGTCTCACCATACTGACTTGTTTTGGTTAGGCTCCACACCGCTTATTAGTTAATTGGATCAACTCATCTAAAGTTTGTTATGGATGGGTAGCTTCAGGTGAAAGGTGATAGTCCGATAGCAAGCAACTGCCTGATGTACATTTGGCCAAGTCATTCTCAACTAGGGTAGTTTACTACATCTGGTCAATCTACAACACACTGGATCTACCGTATATCTGTCTCTATCAGCTGAATATCTCGTTTTCCTGCCACCGGCTGTCAGAAGCTGATTGAGGTTGATGATGAGCGCCAAGCTGCGAACATTCTACGAGAAACGTATGGCCACAGAAGTGGCTGCTGATCCCTGGGAGATGATGGAAGGTAAGCCAGTCACTAAGAAAGCAGCTCAAAGCATTCAGACATTAACATCATTTAGCAGACGGGTCTTATCCAGGAGTTGACTTACAAATTGGTGCATTCACCTTATAGCCAGTGGGATAACCACTTTACAATGTTTTTTTTTTTTTTTTTGGGGGTAGAATAGGATTATTTATCCTATCCCAGGTATTCCTCGAAGAGGTGGGGTTTGAGTAGGACCACAAATGTCTCCGGAAGGTGGTGGGAGTGACTCCGCATGTCCTAGCGTCTGAGGGAGCTAACTTATGACCAGACCCTGCTGGTTAAGTTTTTTTTAATAGTTCAATTAGTTTGTCCCAAACTCAAGTGATTGTGGTCTTCACTATTACGCGCAAGCTCGTATTGACTAAGCTTTGGGTAATTTTGGAATTGTCAATTTAATGCCAGTGTGTCTTTGAAACAGAAGCGTTGATACTGCATCGTGTTCGTTTCGAACATGATCTCCCACACCTTAGTAAATGTCTGTTGTGATCAATGGGTCCTTGTACAGAGCAAGTTTTTTTAGCAATCTTAGCTCATCTCTCCCAGGGCTAATGGTGCGACAGCGGAGAAACGAGTATCAAGCATGGGGCTTCCCCCATGAAGCAGGGTGTGCTGACCCTTGGCCGTGTGTGCTTGCTACTTGCTAGGGGCCATTTTCCTGTTACCGCCCCGCCGGGATAGGAGAGCGCAAACGCAAGTCTGTCCGTGGCTGCATCGTTGATGCCAACCTCTGTGTGCTGAACTTGGTTATCATCAAGAAAGGTATGAGTTGTAAACAGAGCGGTGGTAATGATTTTCTCTGCTTGCTCCTTTAGTAGACCCTTTCTGGCTGATCTGTAGCCTCCAAAGGGGGACAGTGTTGTGCTACGGAAACATGCAGAGCTGCTTTACCAGATGCAACCTGACACCTCTGACCATGGCTGGTTGAACTGCAATGCCTCTCCCAATCCTTTCCCTGGCCTTTAACATGGGTTATTTTTTTAGAAAGGTGATACATTTTTTTGTTAAACCTTTATTTTGACAGAAAGTCCACTGAGACTAGGTCTTTTTAATTTAGCCCCATACAGATGAGTCCTGCATAAATACATCAAAGTCATACAGTATAAGATTACAAAACATATTAAGGAAAACAAAGACGTGCCTGGTTTCACAACTGTGTACCATTGAAACCAACCAGAAACATCCTCTAGTACTGTTCTGCTCCCCAGTTGCCAGCGCTTGGATGTGGTTAACCATTTTGGTGGTGATTCTTGTATAGTGTTTTGAGTCTAGTGTCTTGACACTTTTCCTGCATCCCAGGCGCGAGGAAGGACATCCCGGCCTGACCGACAGCACCGTGCCCCGCCGCTTTGGGACCCAAGAGGGCCAGCAAGATCCGGAAGCTCTTCAAACTGGCCAAGGAGGACGATGTCAGGCAGTACGTTGTGAGGAGACTGACTAAAGAAGGTGAGGCCAACACTGCTTCTAATGGTCCTGTTAATCGAATGGATCGGTAAAGAGCTTAGCACATTTGTGTGGCGCTTGTAAACTCTTGACAGCGTGATTTTATTTTGAAAACTAATATTTCTGCTTGCCAAATTGTTCGAGAGTTATTGTCTGGCACACCAGTAGACCCTTTCTGGCTGGTCGTAGCCGGGGACAGTGCTGTGCCACAGAAACTGCAGAGCTGCTTTACCAGATGCAACCCGACCCTCTGACCAGTGGCTGGTTGAACTGCAATGCCTCCCCAATAAGTTGCCATTCAATAAGTAGCATAGCACCAAATCAGATTCGAGGCAAGTTGATACATTTGTATGACATCTTTCTTTCATGTGAACATTGTAGTCCCAAATTAGTCGATACGCACAAAACAGTCAAACTACTAAAACATTCGAATACGGCTAGAATGAATAACGGCTACAACTATCACTAAGCTGGACCATACATTCCATAAACATTGAAACCCTTAACTATTTTCCCCATGTGCACAGACTTTGTAGTAAATGCCACTGATAACACCTCTCCTCCCTGCCTTTTCCAGGTAAGAAGCCCAGGACCAAGGCTCCCAGGATCCAGAGGCTGGTGACACCCGTGTGTGCAGCACAAGCGGTCGCCGCATTGCCCTGAAGAAACAGCGACCCAGAAAAACAAGGAGGAGGCTTCTGAGACGCAAGCTGCTGGCCAAGAGGATGAAGGTAACGAAAGGGAGACCACTAAGGCATTTGGCTGTAATATTAGTCATTATCTGTTATGTCCCAATGAATTGCCCTGAATGCGAATACCAATTACTTCAAGTTCCTACGATTGCTGAGCGAATTGATGGTGTTGCAAGTTCTCATAAAATGGTTAATCAAATATTACAAATAATTGAAATGTCCATAGGTACAAAATCCTGCATGAAGTGTACAATATTGCCATTGAGTAACTTGTGAGTCCGTAGGGAAGACTAATAAATCATCCTTGTTTGCAGGAGGCAAGGGAGAAGCGCCAGGAACAGATCGCCAAAAGACGCCCCGCTCTCTCATCCTTAGGGCCTCCACATCCAAGTCTGAGTCCAGCCAGAAGTGGAAATGTGGAATTGAATAAAAAAAATGTTTTGCTGTTTCTGGTGTTTGTATTCAGTGTTTCATGCATCAAACAATGTCCATGCCTGAAACAAACATCCTGGTTGTATTTCTATTGATCCTTGTCGCATACCTAAGAGGCTCCATGGCTCCCAAAACTATTACATAATTGGTGAACACTAAAATCTGTCAAAGGTGTGTAGAGAACAAGACAGATTTGTTTTAATGATTGCCACAGACCAAACGGCAATTGTAAATGTAACTGCTATTTAAGGCAGTCTCTGATCTGGAGGATTCTCATTAAACAGAGACCATCCTTTGGATGACAGGGTAATGAAACAAAGACAACTGTTGACATCTACCATGCTGATGTGCCTGAAGCAGGGACCAGACCAACTAGGAAAACATTAACTTATAAACTAAATAGCAGATTCTCTTTTCCGTTAAACTAAAGTTGTCCGCCACCTTAATGCATCAAATAGTCCTGCACTTCCACCGTCTGCTAAAACGGAGGCTCTGAAAACTCGCGATGATTGTGGACTCATTTATTTGTCACGTCGAATACAACCGGTGTAGACCTTCACAATTAAATGCTTACTTTTGACAAGCCCTTAACCAACAATGCAGTTAAGAAAAATAAGTAAACATTTAAAGCAGTAAAACAACAGCACGACGCTATATACAGGGTGTACCGGTTAGTTGAGGTAATATGTAGGTGTAGTTAAGTGACTATGCCTAGACTTGGCACTCCGGTCGCTGGCCGTGGTCAGCAGAGAGAACAGTCTATTACTAGGATGGCTGGAGTCTTTTGACAATTTGTAGGGTCTTCTTTGAGTTACGGCCTTGTTACAGTGGGGGGGAAAAAAAGTATTTAGTCAGCCACACCAATTGTGCAAGTTCTCCCACAAAAAGATGAGAGGCCTGTAATTTTCTAGACACCGTCAACGATGACAGACAAATGAGGAAAAAAATCCAGAAAATCACATTGTAGATTTTTAATGGAATTTATTTGCAAATTATGGTGGAAAATAAGTATTTGGTAATAACAAAAAAGTTTCTCAATACTTTGTTATATACCCTTTGTTAGCAATGACACAGGTCAAACGTTTTTCTGTAAAGTCTTCACAAGGTTTTCCACACACTGTCTGCTTTAGTATGTTTGGCCCATTTTCTCCAGTGCAGATCTCTCTAGAGCAGTGATGTTTTGGGGCTGTCGCGCTGGGCAACACTTCCACCTCAACTCCCTCCAAAGACCTCCATGGGGTTGAGATCTGGAGACTGGTAGGCCACTCCAGGACCTTGAAATGCCTTACGAAGCCACTCTCTTCGGCCGGGCGGTGTGTTTGGGATCATTGCTCATGCTGAAAGACCCAGCCACGTTTCATCTTCAATGCCCTTGCTGATGGAAGGGAGGTTTTCACTCAAAATCTCCACGATACATGGCCCTATTCATTCTGTCCTTTACACGGATCAGTCAATCCTGGTCCCTTTGCAGAAAAACAGCCCCAAAGCATGATGTCCACCCCCATGCTTCACAGTAGGATATGGTGTTCTTTGGATGCAACTCAGCATTCTTTGTCCTCCAAACAAGACGAGTTGAGTTTTTAACAAAAAAAGTTTTATTTGGTTTCATCTGACCATATGATACATTCTCACAATCCACTTCTGGATCATCCAAATGCACTCTAGCAAACTTCAGACGGGCCTGGACATGTACTGGCTTAAAGCAGGGGGAAATGTCTGGCATGCAGGATTTGAGTCCCTGGCGGCGTAGTGTTACTGATGGTAGGCTTTGTACTTTGCTGGTCCCAGCTCTCTGCATGTCATTCACTAGGTCCCCTGTGTGGTTCTGGGATTTTTGCTCCCACCGTTCTTGTGATCATTTTGACCCCACGTGGTGAGATCTTGCGTGGAGCCCCAGATCGAGGGAGATTATCAGTGGTCTTGTATGTCGTCCATTTCCTAATAATTGCTCCCGCAGTTGATTTCTTCAAACCAAGCTGCTTACCTATTGCAGATTCAGTCTTCTCAGCTCTGGTGCAGGTCTACGATTTTGTTTCTGGTGTCCTTTGATAGCTCTTTTGGTCTTGGCCATAGTGGAGTTTGGAGGGTGTGACTGTTTGAGGTTGCTTGACAGGTTGTCTTTTATACGATAAATAAGTTCAAACAGGTGACCATTAATACAGGTAAGGTGGAGGACAGAGGAGCTCTTAAAGAAGAAGTTACAGGTCTGCGAGAGCCAGAAATCTTGCTTGTTTGTAGGTGACCAAATACTTATTTTCCACCATAATTTGCAAATAAATTCTTTAAATATCCTACAATGTGATTTTCTGGATTTTTTTTTCTCCAATTTGTCTGTCATAGTTGACGTGTACCTATGATGAAAATTACCAGGCCTCTCTCATCTTTTTATAAGTGGGAGAACTTGCACAATTGGTGGCTGACTAAATACTTTTTCCCCACTGTATAGAGGTCCTGGATGGCAGGAAGCTTGGCCCTAGTGATGTACTGGGCGGTACGCACTACCCTCTGTAGTGTTGGCGGTCAGAGGCCGAGGCAGTTTCACCATTCCTGGCAGTGATGCAACCGGTGTCAGGATGTCTCGATGGTGCAGCTGTAGAACTTTGAGGATCTGAGGAGGAATAGGCTTTGTCATGCCCTCTTCACGACTGTCTTGGTTGTTTGGACCATGATAGTTTGTTGGTGATGTGGACACCAAGGAACTTGAAGCTCTCAACCTTGCTCCACCACAGCCCGGTCGATTAAAATCTTTAGTCGATGTGCAAGGCAAGGCACTTAACCCTAATTGCTCCTGTAAGTCGCTCTGGATAAGAGCGTCTGCTAAATGACTAAAATGTAAAATGTCTAAAAACTGTTGATCATGTTGCGGAGAGGTTGTTATCCTGGCACCACACACCAGGCCTCTAACGACCTCCCTATAGGCTGTCTTCATTGTCGGTGATCAGGCCTACCACTGTTGTGTCACTGCAAACTTAATAATGGTGGTTGAGCGGCCTGTGGCCATTGCAGTCATGGGTGAACAGGGAGTACAGGAGGGGACTAAGCACGCGCCCCGTGTTGAGGATCAGCATGGCAGATGTGTTAGTTACCTACCCGTACCACCTGGGGCGGCCCGTCAGGAAGTACAGGATCCAGTTGCAGAGGGAGGTGTTTAGTCCTAGGGTCCTTAGCTTAGTGATGAGCTTTGAGGGCACTATGGTGTTAAGCGGAGCTGTAGTTAATGGATAGCATTCTCACGTAGGTGTTCCTTTTGTCCAGGTGAGAAAGGGCAGTGTGGAGTGCAACAGAGATTGCATCAGCTGTGGATATGTTGGGGCAGTATGCAAATTGGAGTGGGTCTAGGGTTTCTTTGGATAATGTTGTTGATGTGAGCAATGACCAGCCTTTCAAACCACTTCATGGCTACAGACGTGAGTGCTACGGGTCGGTAGTCATTTAGGCAGGTTATCTTAGTGTTCTTGGGCACAGGGACTGATGGTGGTCTGCTTGAAACATGTTGGTATTACAGATTCAGTCAGGGACAGGTTGAAAATGTCAGTGAAGACACTTGCCAGTTGCTCGGAGTACACCGTCTGGCCCTGCGGCCTTGTGAATGTTGACCTGTTTAAAAGTCTTACTCACGTCGGCTACGGAGAGCGTGATCACACAGTCGTCCGAACAGCTGATGCTCTCATGCATGCTTCAGTGTTGCTTGCCTCGAAGCGAGCATAGAAGTGATTTAGCTGGTCTGGTAGGCTCGTGTCACTGGGCAGCTCTCGGCTGTGCTTCCCTTTGTAGTCTGTAATAGTTTGCAAGCCCTGCCACATCCGACGAGCGGGAACCGGTGTAGTACGATTAAATCTTAGTCCTGTATTGACGCCTTCCCAGTTTGATGGTTTGTCGGAGGGCATAGCGGGATTTCTTATAAGCGTCCAGGTATAGAGTCCCCCTCCTTAAAAGCGGAAGCTCTACCCTTGAGCTCAGTGCGGATGTTGGCTGTAATCAATGGCTTCTGGTTGGGGCATGTACGTACAGTCACTGTGGGGATGGCGTCATTTATGCACTTATTGATGAAGCCAGTGAGTGATGTGGTGTACTCCTCAATGCCATTGGAAGAATCCCAGAACATATTCCAGTCTGTGCTAGCAAAACAGTCCCTGTAGCTTAGCATCTGCGCCATCTGACCACTTCTTTATTGACCGAGTCACTGGTGCTTCTTGCTTTAGTTTTTGCTTGTAAGCAGGAATCAGGAGGATATAATTATGGTCAGATTTGCCAAATGGAGGGCGTGGGGAGTGCTTTGTTATGCGTCTCTGTGTGTGGAGTAAAGGTGGTCTAGAGTATTTTTTCCCTCTGGTTGCACATTTAACATGCTGGTAGAAATTAGGTCAAACAGATTTAAGTTTCTCTGCATCAAAGTCCCAGACCACTAGGAGCGCCACCTCTGGATGAGCGTTTTCCTGTTTGCTTATGGCCTTATACAGCTCATTGAGTGCGGTCTTAGTGCCAGCATCGGTTTGTGGTGGTAAATAGACAGCTATGAAAAATATAGATGAAAACTCTCTTGGTAAATAGTGTGGTCTACAGCTTATCATGAGATACTCTACCTTAGGCAAGCAAAACCTTGAGACTTCCTTAATATTAGATTTCTTACACCAGCTGTTTACAAATATACACAGACCGCCACACCTTGTCTTACTAGGCCGTTGTTATATCTTGCCAATGCAGCATAAACCCACGCCAGCTGTATGTTATCCGAAGTCAAGTCGTTCAGCCACGACTCGGTGAAACACAAGATATTACAGTTTTTAATGTCCCGTTAGTAAGATATTTGTGATCGTAGCTCGTCAATTTTGTTATCCAATGATTGTATGTTGGCTAATAGGACTGATGGAAGAGGCAGATTACCCACTCACTGTTGGATCCTTACAAGGCACCCCGACCTACGTCCCCCGATATCTCTGTCTCTTTCTCCTGCGAATGACGGGGATTTGGGCCTTGTTGGGTGTCTGAAGTAAATCCTTCGTGTCCGACTCGTTGAAGAAAAATATTCGTCCAGTACGAGGTGAGTAATCGCTGTCCTGATATCCAGAAGCTCTTTAAGGTCATAAGAGACGGTGGCAGAAACATTATGTACAAAATAAGTTACAAATAACACGAAAAACCCCACAAAATAGCACAATTGGTTAGAAGCCCGTAAAACGGGGCAGCCATCTCCTCCGGCGCCATTACATTGACTGATGCACATCTAAAATGGCAGCCATCTCCTCCGGCTCCATTAGATTGACTCCTGATGCACATCTTCACAGGAGAGACTAAGGCTGCGTTAAGACAGGCAGCCCCATTCTGATCTTTTTCTCAGTTGGTCTTTTGACCAATCCGAGCTTGGGCTGCCTGTGTAAAAGCAGCCAGTAAGGTGACCCAGATATACTGACTCACAAGGGAGAAACTACATGGCTGTTTTATCTCAACTCGTGGACAGACGCACGTAACATAACTGGTGTTGTAGCATCTGTCAACAGACTGGGATCGCGTCTATTAACGTGGAGTTTTGTTCCAGTGCGCAGATCCTTTCGGCATTGATCGTTTGGCCTGGCTTGGTTAACAGGCTAGACATTTGGCTTAACCTGGGTACCAGTCTGTTTCTGCCATCATTCCACTCCAAAAACAGTTTTGCATGACAGTAGTGTGTGTGTGTTTGCACTGTCGGATCCAGTGCTTGTCACATCGTTCATACACCTCGGGTGATAAGTGCATACTCAGAGAGAGCTGTGGCTGTTCAGCTGAACTCCAGGCCTGCAGTAGCTACAGATTGTTACATCAGATAATGTGATTTAACCAAAGCTTTTGGTATCCATTACTGGGAGTTACAGGTTAGGTACTGTTTGGTGTAGCACAGCAAATTTTCGACCAACATTAACTTGGCAATACTATCTTCATTCCCGATTCGCCCAAAAGTTTCTTCTAAAATGTGTCCAGTTGCAGGTGGTGCATTTGAATTTAGAAAAATGCTCCATTAGTTAAGAAAATAAGTAATCCAACAATGTGTTCGCTGCCATTTTGTCTATTTCAAATCTTCTCTCATTGATTGAGACGGGTGGGTCCACCCCAAAGTGCTGCATGTCATGATGAATGTCTTTATCAATGAGAGAAGATTTGAAATAGACGGAGATGGCTGCGTACACCAGGTTTGAATATTTTACAAATGTCCCATCCGAGAATAAATCACTTTTCTCCCGGGTAACCTGGTATGTCATTCAAAAGCATTATAGCATATAAATATGTCTGGATTTGATTAGAGCTTTGATCAGCATGAAAATGCTAACCTGATGCTACCTGGAGCCTGATGAGCCGTATATGAAATACATTTTATGAGCGCACATTAATGACATGTAATGAGCCAAAGCCCCAAAAGCCTAAATGATTTTGCAGTTATCAAATACATACAGTGCAGTTCGGGAAAGTATTCAGACCCCTTGACTTTTTCCACATTTTGTTCCTACAACCTTATTCTAAAATAGATTAAATAAAAAATATCCTCAATCTACACAATACACCATAATGACAAAGCAAAAACAGGTTTTTAGAAAGTTTTGCAAATGTATTAAAAATAAAAACAGAAATACCTTATTTACATAAGTATTCAGACCCTTTGCTATGATACTCGAAATTGAGCTCAGGTGCATCCTGTTTCCATTGATCATCCTTGAGATGCATCTACAATTTGATTGGAGTCCACCTGTGGTAAATTCAATTGATTGGACATGATTTGGAAAGGCACACACCTGTCTATAATGTCCCACAGTTGACAGTGCATGTCAGAGCAAAAAAACAAGCCATGAGGTCGAATAGAGCTCCGAGACAGGATTGTGTCTAGGCACAGATCTCTGGGCAAGTGTACCAAACAATTTCTGCAGCATTGAAGGTCCCCAAGAACACAGTGGCCTCTATCATTCTTAAATGGAATAAGTTTGGAACCACCAAGTCTCTTCCTAGAGCTGGCCGCCTGGCCAAACTGAGCAATCGGGGGAGAAGGGCCTTGGTTAGGAGGTGACCAAGAACCCGATTGGAGCTCTGTCAGAGCTCCAGTTCCTCTGTGAAGATGTGAGAACCTTCCAGAAGGACAACCATCTCTGCAGCTCTCCACCAATCAGGCCTTTATGGTAGAGTGTCCAGACGGAAGCCACTCCTCAGTAAAAGGCACATGACAGCCCACTTGGAGTTTGCCAGAAGGCACCTAAAGACTCTCAGACCATGCAGAAACAAGTTTCTCAGGTCTGATGAAACCAAGATTGAACTCTTTGGCCTGAATGCCAATCCGTCACGTCTGGAGGAAACCTGGCACCATGAAGCATGATGGTGGCAGCAGCATGCTGTGGGGATATTTTTCAGTGGCAGGGACTGGGAGACTAGTCAGGATCAAAGGAAAGGTGAACAGAGCAAAGTACAGCGAGATCCTTGATGAAAACCTGCTCCAGACCGCTCAAGACCTCAGACTGGTGCGAAGGTTCACCTTCCAACAGGACAACGACCCTAAGCACACAGCCAAGACAATGCAGGAGTGTCTCTGAAGGTCCTTGAGTGGCCCAGCCAGAGCCCGGACTTGAACCCGATCAAATATAGCTGTGCAGTGATGCTCCCCATCCAACCTGACAGAGCTTGAGAGGATCTGCAGAGAAGAAGGGGAGAAACTCCCCAAATACAGGTGTGCCAAGCTTGTAGTGTCATACCCAAGAAGACTCAAGGCTGTAATCACTGCCAAAGGTGCTTCAACAAATTACTGAGTAAAGGGTCTGAATACTTATGTAAATGTGATATTTTCGTTTTTTATTTTTAATACAATTTCTAAAAACCTGTTTTGCTTTGTCATTATGGGGTATTGTGTGTAGATTGATGAGGGGGGACAATTTAATCAATTTTAGAATAAGGCTGTAAAGTAACAAAATGTAGAAGTCGTCAACGGATCTGAATACTTTCCAAATGCACTGCACATTATGCATGACAGAAAAAAGAAAAGCCCATAGATGTTGCAAGCTGTATGCTCCCTTAGGAAAATACACTGAACAAAAATATGAACTCAGCATGTAAAGTGTTGGTCCCATGTTTTATGAGCAGAAATAAAAAATCCTTGGAAATGTTCCATATGCACAAAAACGTATTTCTCTCAAATTTTATGCACACATTTCTTTACATCCCTGTTAGTGAGCATTTCTCCTTTGCCAAAATAATCCATCCATCAGACAGGTGTGGTATATCAAGAAACAGATTAAACAGTGTCATGACTATCCTGTGAGGATCCAAATAGGTCAGATCAGCTTTGCAATGAATAACTTCCACCAGACCCCCTCTCACCCGCAGAGGGGGAGGAGGGAACTGGTGGGGGTTGACACCTCACGTCCCTGTTGTAAATCAAAGGAGAGAAGATCCAGGGTCTCCCTCTCCAAATTCACAAAGGAATGTGCTTTGTCTCCAGATACTTTTTACCGCTGAAACTTTAACACATTCAAAAGCAAATACTGGAACAATATTCCTAACAGAGAACGTGGGGAATGGTCAGAGGCGATCTATAGAAAACGTATGTCATATTGTTGGTTATTTTGTGATGTCATTAAAAATGTTATAAAGGAAATACTGTAACTTGAAAAGTATACACACTGTGAAGTGTGAAGTGTCCATCCGATTCGATTGCGTGAAATATGAAAAATGATGAAAGGGTTTTTGTGAAGAGAGGGACATGATTTTAGGAGCTTGACATAACTTTGTACAAGTGACAAGTCACGCTCAGTGAGGTCACCGGAGCATGTCAGCCTGACGGAACTGCCCCTTTCGACCAGAGTGCATAAAGGATCGGTAAAGAAATTAACATTCAGACCAGAAAGATGTTAAGCTGCAGCTGCACGTCTAAAGTGGTTTGAACTCTGAATTGCAAAACGAGGTGGAGAAGAAAACCCCCCTCCCGGATAATCACTTGTATGGCTGATTAGCTGTCCTAAATACAGTATATTGGAAAGTGAAGTTAAGTGGGACCATTCTACCCTCCTGTAGGTTTTCGCTCCAACCCCAGTTGTAATCAAACCTGATTCAGCTTATCAACAGCTAATTATTAGAATCAGGTGCACTATATTAAGGTTAGAGCAAAACCTACAGGACGGTAGCTCCCCAGGAATAGGGTTGGAGAGCCCTGTACCACTCTATTCAAGCCATCCTACTAAGCTACTCTCATCACCCCACTGGGAAACCATCGACACGGCTGGCTAGCCTATCTTCAAAGAACCAATCTTCCAGAACGAGTGGAAGGAAAATCCATTCTGTAGTTCTGTTTAGGACTACATGACAAGTCACCAGAGACCTACAGAGGACCACAACAGTAGAAGACTTGTTGTAACGGTTGGACAGTCAGAGCCTTACGAGCGAGCCACGAGAAGGCCCAACCAACTCCCTTTCCAAGGCGTCCCGATTCTGAGAGAGAGAGAGCTACAGGGCGGCACCTCACGTAAATACATTCATAATTTCTTACTCCAAGCGGGCGGCGGTTCGTGTGCAAAGTATTGGAGAAATATAAGTGAGAGTCGTTTCTAAATGTACCAACGTTAAGTGTCTCTGTCCCTGTCTCTACCTCTCCTATGTATTAAGTGTGCATGTTATCTTGTGTTACCATTTAGTTAGCTAGTAAATAAATAATTCAACCAGTTTGTGTAGAACTGAATCATAAGTAAGGCTGGGCTTTTTTCATATGCAAGGAGGTTACGGTGTTCAGAATTATGATATGATAAGAGGTTATGATGAATAAGTTGACTTTTTATCGATGTGATAGGTATAGACCAGGGCTGCCCAACCCTCTTCCTGGAGATCTACTGTCAGTAGGTTAGTCCAACCCTAATTTAGCATATCTGATTCAGCTAGTTAAGGTCTTGTTGAGCAGCTAATAAGTAGAATCAGGTGTGTTAAATTAGGGTTGGACTGAAAACCCACAGTATGGTAGATCTCCAGGAAGAGGGTTGGGCAGCCCTGGTATAGACCTTCTAGAGTTTAATTAGGGAGATGGAAACTCTTTAAACAACCACTCTCATGGTTCCCCAAATCCTAATAAGTTAATTGTTACATGATGAATTTGATCGGGTAACAATTAAAAAATAATTAGTTAATTAGAGAAATAACAGTCATCCGATTGTTAAAAGTCATGTCATGACATATTGGTGCCCCTGTGCGAGGAATCTAAGACAAAATTAGGCCTTACTGTTGAATTCAGCCTACAGGAATTTTGTAACTAATTATAGACCAAAAAACATTAGGAGGGATTGTCATTGAGTGGTGTGTGTGATTCCTTTTGACCAAGATACTGGAGAGATTGACTGGTGTTGTATACCTGACAAAGGGTCAGAGTGTGTAGGGTGAATTACTACATTTCTAAGATATAAGGGCCAGCCGATTAGAAATTTGAGAATATATATTTGTTTGGCCAGGCGAAGTATTATCTCTGTTTCTCACGCTTCAACAGCGTGAGTAGCTGTGGCCAGTATTAATTTCTAGAGATAGAACATAAGGGCAAGCAGATTAAGGAAATTTGAGAAGATATATTCGTTGGGCTGAAGCGAAGTATTATCGCTCTCTCTCGCGCTTCAGTAGCGTGAATAGACGCGGCAAGTATTTCTTTATGTTACCGCGTGTTCCGGTAACATTGCTAGCAAGAAACGTCGATTGGGTTGAACGTGAGATGTTGTTAGTAAACCCCGTTCCCGAATTGAAGGGAACCCTTTTTGTGCTTGAAGTAAACATTTGGATGCAAGAACGGCTAGCTTTGCATTAGAGGCTAAGCTAACAAAGACAGAGAAGCCATTTTCCTTTGTTTACATTGAAGTCCCGCTTTTTGCAGGAATGGGATTTCAGCTTTCAGGGGTAAGTGACCCCTTGTGGTGAAGAATCGCCAACAACTTTTTTGTGCTGGAAGTGAACATTCTTGTACAAGAACAGCTAGCTTTGCCTTAGAAGCTAAGATAACAAACAGAGAAGCCTTTCTCCTTTGTTACAGCGAAATTCCAAGCTTTGGGCGACGGAAGTCCCACCTTTGCTGGAATCCCATGGGATTTCAGATTTCAGGGGTAAGTGACCCCTTGTGGTGAAGAATCCAGTAATGTTTTGAAGAAAAATGTGAGGGCAAACGTCTTCTCACATCTGTAACAACTGGTTACACTGTATGATATCCAACCAATCTCAACTGATTGGATATCGTTGTTTCATTCGATTTAACAAGGAAGTTAACTTGTCAAACAAATCTTTTTACCAGGTTGATCATTTGGATAAGGACCAAATTAATTTGTTCAACCAATGAGACATTTTATACTTGTCAAGCTTAACCTAGATAAGCGACGCTTTCAGGTTAATGAAAGTTTAATTCCCAGATAGCCTATACGAGTCAAAACCCAAACTTTACAAAACTAAATAAAAATAAAAATAAATGAGCAAGCATCAGAGGGGGTGCCCCATTCCCCCGCTAATAAGTGAACCCTCACCCACTGAAAGATTGATCGCTGACCTCAGCAGCGATATAAACCCAAACTATGCCGAAGGGCTAAGAATGTTAGATCACAAAGCCATAAGCGAAAAAAACTGCAGGAATTGCGACAGACGCTCAAAAATAGACCATCAGGCACAGGCCTTGTAAAGGTTCTCTCTAGTTTAGCCCTGAACTATGCTCACCAGCAGAGATTGACATGGGTCCAATACCGCAGTGCCCAGCAGAAGCACGAGCAAGAAACTGTTGAGATGAAGGGACAGGTGGCGAGAACCAGGAAACTAATGACAAAAGCCGGCAAAGACAAGAGACTGCGTTTGAGGAGGAACTGCGTTTGAGAACGGAATAATTAAAAGACCTGGCAAACACTTATAACGACAAAGCACAAACGAAAAATTCTACAGGAACAACTCGATTTAGCCAAAAATAAATACTAGAAGTCACGCAAAACTAGAGAAATCTGACGAGAAGCTAAAAACAAGGGGAGAAGATATCTGCAAGCAGTTTGAATGACACCACTCAAAGCAATAATGTTCTATCTCCAAAAGCTGCAGACCAAAGACGATCAGTTAATGAACACAATTACCAAGTTGGATGACAAAAAGACAAGGCTGAACGGAGAAGTGTGACACTCACGTGTTAAAATAAGTATAGCCCCCAAGTGGACTCTGCTATGCAGCAGAATACCACCCTTAGGTACCACCTGGAGGAACTCCAGAACAGTATGCGCTACAGTGTGACTACCCAACCAAGCAACCAAGCTGGAACCAGAGCTCAGTACACAAAGGAGGGAAGAAAGAAGGTTAGACTTTACCCCCCCAGGGGTCCCTCAGACTTTTCCTCTTGGCCATACGGCACAGAGTAATATGGCACCTCCGCCAACAAAGCCAAAGCTTGGCTTCTCCTCTTGGCCTTTTGGCCCATAATTCACCACAGGATGAAGCAAACCCTCCCCGCACACTTGGCGTGGAACGCCTTGACAAAATTATAAAAAACTTCTGCACCTTTGACCCCGTTCCAGGGAAGCCAAACGACACTGGAGATGTTCTTAGCAGACAGAGGGACGCCCTTACATGGCTACCCGAACGCTACGGATACTGACAGGCTTTACCTGTTGAAGCGAACATCGAATAGACACGACAAGTTTCATCTGTCTACAACAGCAACACGTGCTTGACAACTACGCTAAACTTGCCAAGGCTTTGAAAATATAATTCAGTGGTTCTGCAACTGTAAACACCACAGCTTGCTGGCTAACACAGTCAAACAAGCTCGGAATGAACACCCACAAGCATACTATCATAGGATTCGTTCAGCTTACTTTGGCCTACTCACTGAAACAGGGATGGAAGAGCTATTACAATTCAAACCAATTTTTCTGTCAAACATGTATCCCAACTTCATTAACTACGTTGGTTTGCCAATCTCAGAACTCCGAGAGCTTGCGGGCACAGCTTTTGAAGCATCAAAAGTGAGCATGGCTAAAAGCCCTGACAACTCGGTTTTCAATATTGACCAGGAACAAACACTCCAGTTAGAGGGTGTGGCGTCAGAGATAGGAGCGGTGAGAGTTGACGACAAGAAGGGTGGCTACCACCGAAACCACAACACCAATAACCACTGTGGTAAAGATAACTAAACAGGTACCGCGAACGATCGACCTGGCCACTACGTTCCTGCACCCAACCCACACAAAGGGTCAGGGTAGACCGATACTCTCTAGAAGTTCTGCTAAAAAGCAGTACAGAAGCAAAAAGATAAGTCACCATGACTAGGCGTGGAATTGCCGGAGAACGGGTCCGCCAAAATGAACACCATTTGCGAGGATGTAAACGATCAAATGACCCCCGCTCACTCAAAAACCCTATCCAGGGCCTGCTCGATCAAGAAACAAGCCCACAGGTTTTGACTATAGACTCTGATACCAATGTTGCGACGCACAAGGAAGCAACATCGAAATAGCAGATTCCACTCAAATTTCGATAGAGGACCCACTTGGTCACGAAGTACGGCAGTCTGTCTTGACAATTGACACAGATAACACACCACACCGTTCTTCCAACCCCCTCCACTTTGTCGGTGATATGATGAGAAAACACAACTCAAACAGGCCATACCTCAAAACAGTCTTAGAGGACTGCTTGACCTGTGATGCGCTGATCGATTCGGGTTCGACAATTTCCCTCATATCTCAGACTTTGCTGGACCGAACTCAAAAGGGCAGTGGACCCAGCAAAACGTTGGTTAAAAATGGAACGATGCGACACTAAACTTAGAGGTTTCACTCAGGCTACCTCACCTCTCATCAGGCGTCTCCTACTAAAACTGAACTTACAAAGTGTGTCACTTATCCACCCTGTGTACGTGACTAGAATTGACACAGAGCAGATGCTGATTGGGGTAGATTTAATAGACCATTTGGTATCACTAATGGATTGGGAAGCAACCAAGTAATGTCACAAATAACTATGCCACCTCCACTGACACTACCGCCTTCATCGCAGGCAACCTGCAATAACTTACGCAACGACAAAGGAACGGCGACATCAACAGACAAACCTGTGGTGAACTTGGTCATGAGTCCGCCATTAGTGGCAGATGACAGAATGACAAGTTCAACTCGGAAGTTGACCGAACATGAGGATTTCCTGTGTGGCTTGGGTGAATCACCAGCCGACACATACCGCCCTCCACTGATAGGCGGTGTATGCCTAAACGGCACAATGGTTGAGGATGCCATACTGGCAACCCGGTCTGAAACATCAGCAATCAATTTGGAAATCAACATCATTTCAAAAGCGGCTAACTTGACAACCCCTTCTTCCAAAAAACGTTCCGATTCCCACTGAGAATGACTCCCCAGACGACACTCACTGCTTTAGGGGTGTGTGCGCTATCACTCCGCATTGGCTCCAAGGAGGTATATCACTACCTAATGGTTGTCGGGCGAAACTCCCACATACAGTCTATGTGGGAGCGGACATTTTGGTGAGATTGGGTGTTAAACTTGATACCATACACCAAGTGCTGTGGTCTTTGGCGCAGCCAGCTCAACACACCCTCTTCTTTCGACCCTGTGCAGCTGGTGTCCGGGCAGACTATTCTATATAAGCTTGCAAAGTGGTAACTGAGTCCGCCATGTTGATACCGGCAAGAACCACAGGGTCTTTGTAAGACTGAACCTGGCTCCCGGCTACCGAATGGAAGGCACTGCCGCGTTCTTCCAACCCTCTCCGCGACTATTCGACTTGGGGCTAACTATCAACGGTAACCCGCTGTTGGACCTAAACGCTAGATATACTTACCTCTTGGTGCAGATTCTGACTCAAGCGGATGTTTCCATTTCTCGGCACACTCAGCTAGGAACACTGATTGATTACTCCTTCCATGATTTCGAGCTTGTTGTTCCCGTAATTCACCCACTTCCTTCCTCCGTAGACCCATGTGGTGAGGGAGGGACGATTTTTACTTGTCCATCAAAGGCAATTGCAATAACTCCCGTATTGCCAGTTGACGACACATCCACGTTCAGACTGGACGTCGACTCAGACCACGACCTGTTGAAGATAACGCATCTTCTTCTGCATTTGAAGTACACACTGATGAGGTAACAGCAAATTTTCCCTCACCACTGACAAACTGTCACCAACTGATGAAGACCTGTACGACATCACTGAACCATATCCTGGTTTCCATTCACAGGTACTGCAGCTAATGACGGAGGCAGACACACTTGTCAATGACACTGAACGGGACTTGTTCTCTCACCACTGACAAACCGTCACCAACTGATGAAGACCTGTACGACGTCACTGAACCATATCCTGGTTTCCATTCACAGGTACTGCAGCTAATGACGGAGGCAGACACACTTGTCAATGACACTGAACGGGACTTGTTCTCTCACCACTGACAAACCGTCACCAACTGATGAAGACCTGTACGACATCGCTGAACCATATCCTGGTTTCCATTCACAGGTACTGCAGCTAATGACGGAGGCAGACGCACTTGTCAATGACACTGAACGGGACTTGTTTAACACAGGGATATCTGGTCGACAGACTCGCTGGATTGCGGGGTTACGGGTGTTCATGTGGTGCGTATTCTTACGCCACCCGGAGAAGCTCCATGTTTGTGAGACAATAAAAATTCCACTTGCAACGTACTCGGAGGTACGGGAGATTATCGACTCCCTATTAGCTAAACAGATAATCAGGGAATGTAACAGTACATACAGCGCTCCCGTGTGGCCTGTTTTGAAACCAATGGGTAAATGGCATCATACTATTGACTATAGGCAACTCAACAAGCTGGTTCAGTTGTCTCGTTGGCCAATGACACAGCTCGACCAAGAGTTGCCAAAGGTGACAAATGCAAAGTACTTCTCCACCGTAGATGTGGCAAATGGTTTCTGGACCATGAAAGATGACCATTGTGACCAACACAAGTTTGCTTTCTCTTTCTCGAACAAGCTCTTCACATTCACTTGCTGCCCGTTCGGGTATGCAAACTCCCCTGCAGAATTCAACATCTTCTTGCACAAGGCAATGCCGGATGCAGACACCAGGGGGGACGATAATCTATGTTGACGATGTTCTCATGAGGAGTGAGACTTGGTCACACCACCTCAACGAGATGGACCACGTTCTTACCCAACTAAGGGCAGCAGGGGTTAAATTGGCTATCATGAAAGGACAATGGTGCAGGACCAAGGTAAACTACGTTGGACTTCCGGTGGGTGCTGAGGGTATCCTCCCACAATCTATCAGAATCCAAGCAGTCCCTAACATCAAAACACCTACAAACCTTCATGAGGTGCGCAGCTTCTTGGAAGTATGTAATTACTCCCGTCAGTTCATCGAACATTATGCCGATTTATCAAAGCCTTTGACCCATCTTCTTCAGAAAGATACCCCGTTCATTTTGGATACCACTCACAACGAAGCTGTGACTTCCTTGAAAAAACCTGCTTTGTGAGGCACCCTGCCTGGTATACCTCAACAAAGACAAGACGTTATTTTTGGAAGTAGGCTTCTCAGAGCACTGCCTTAGTGCTGGGTTGTACCAAAAATACAACCGTGGTTGCTTACACGAGCAAAACACTCAACCCTGCTGAACACAAATACTCAGACTGCAAACAAGTGCTGCTGTCGACAGTCTGGGCGGTCAAGCACTTCACCAGTTATGTAAGCGGACAAAAAAGTGATCAGAGAAACATGTCACCAGCCGGTGACTTTCCTGATGAGCCAACGATTCCGGGAGGGAGCTGTACACAACAGCAGGATAGTGGCTTGGCTAATGAAACTGCAGAGCCATGATGTGGTAGTAAACTACGCAAATGCGGAAAAACCTGCCTTTGGATGAGGCTTTGGCGGTATGTCAACGCTGTGGTGAGGATGACACCGACTTCAAACCGCCCCCTTGTGACATACAGTGGGGAGAACAAGTATTTGATACACTGCCAATTTTGCAGGTTTTCCTACTTACAAAGCATGTAGAGGTCTGTAATCTTTATCATAGGTACTGTGAGAGACGGAATCTAAAACAAAAATCCAGAAAATCACATTGCATGATTTTTAAGTAATTAATTTGCATTTTATTGCATGACATATGTATTTGATACATCAGAAAAGCAGAACTTAATATTTGGTACAGAAACCTTAGTTTGCAATTACAGAGTTTCCTGTAGGTCTTGACCAGGTTTGCACACACACTGCAGCCGGAATTTTGGCCCACTCCTCCATACAGACCTTCCAGGACCTTGAGATGCTTCTGTACGGAGCCACCCTTAGTTGCTCTGGCTGTGTGTTTCGGTTCGTTGTCATGCTGGAAGACCCAGCCACGACCCCATCTTCAATGCTCTTACTGAGGGAAGGAGGTTGTTGGCCAAGATCTTGCGATACATGGCCCCATCCATCCTCCCCTCAATACGGGTGCAGTCGTCCTGTCCCCTTTGCAGAAAAGCATCCCCAAAGAATGATGTTTCCACCTCCATGCTTCACGGTTGGGATGGTGTTCTTGGGGTTGTACTCATCCTTCTTCTTCCTCCAAACACGGCGAGTGGAGTTTAGACCAAAAAAGCTATATTTTTGTCTCATCAGACCACATGACCTTCTCCCATTCCTCCCTCTGGATCATCCAGATGGTCATTGGCAAACTTCAGACGGGCCTGGACATGCGCTGGCTTGAGCAGGGGGACCTTGCGTGCGCTGCAGGATTTTAATCCATGACGGCGTAGTGTGTTACTAATGGTTTTCTTTAAAACTGTGGTCCCAGCTCTCTTCAGGTCATTGACCAGGTCCTGCCGTGTAGTTCTGGGCTGATCCCTCACCTTCCTCATGATCATTGATGCCCCACGAGGTGAGATCTTGCATGGAGCCCCAGACAGAGGTGATTGACCGTCATCTTGAACTTCTTCCATTTTCTAATAATTGCGCCAACAGTTGTTGCCTTCTCACCAAGCTGCTTGGCTATTGTCCTGTAGCCCATCCCAGCCCTGTGCAGGTCTACAATTTTATCCCTGATGTCCTTACACAGCTCTCTGGTCTTGGCCATTGTGGAGAGGTTGGAGTCTGTTTGATTGAGTATGTGGACAGGTGTCTTTTATACAGGTAACGAGTTCAAACAGGTGCAGTTAATACAGGTAATGAGTGGAGAACAGGAGGGCTTCTTAAAGAAAAACTAACAGGTTTGTGAGAGCCGGAATTCTTAACTGTTTGGTAGGTGATCAAATACTTACTTAAATTACTTAAAAATCATACAATGTGATTTTCTGGATTTTTGTTTTAGATTCCGTCTCTCACAGTTGAAGTGTACCTATGATAAAAATTACAGACCTCTACATGCTTTGTAAGTAGGAAAACCTGCAAAATCGGCAGTGTATCAAATACTTGTTCTCCACACTGTAGTTCCGAAGTTGCCTTCGAACCATCACTACTTAAGAGAACTTACACAGTTTTAGAACACCAACTCATTCAAGGGTTTTTCTTAATTTTTTACTATTTTCTACATTGTAGAATGATAGTGAAGACATCAAAACTATGAAATAACCCATATTGAATCATGTAGTAACCAACAAGTGTAAAAAGAATTAAAACATATTTTATATTTGAGATTCTTCAAATAGCCACCCTTTGCACACACTTGGCATTCTGTCAACCAGCTTAACCTGGAATGGTTTTCCAACAGTCTTGAAGGAGTTCCCACATATGCTGAGCACTTGTTGGCTGCATTTCCTTCACTCTGAGGTCCGAGTCATCCCAAAGCATCTCAATTGGGTTGAGGTCGGGGGATTGTGGAGGCCAGGTCATCTGGTGCAGCACTCCATCACTCTCCTTTTTGGTAAAATACTCCTTACACAGCCTGGAGGTGTGTTGGGTCATTGTCCTGTTGAAAAATAAATGATAGTCCCACTAAGCCCAAACCAGATGGGATGGCGTATCGCTGCAGAATGTTGTGGTAGCCATGCTGGTTAAGTGTGCCTTGAATTCTAAATAAATCACAGAGAGTGTCACCAGCAAAACACCCCCAAACACGACATACAGGTGTATTGGAAGAAAGTCAAGGAACACTCCAAATCACCTGGTCGTGACAAACTTGGCAACGACCATGCCGACAGCATGGCAAAATCTCGTGCATTCACGGCACTCCTTGGGTGTTCGATGCTCGGGACACACTGATCACTAGTGCCCCCATGGTGTCTGTGGTAACGTGTAGCCATGTAGCACCGCGAGAGGAAACCTCTTCTCACGAACATAATGTATTGCTAACTCATTCATTCCAGAATGGTGACCTGGTAGCAATGCAACACCAAGAGTCCTTCGCCACTTTGATGGCTTTCTCGCCTGATCCTGTCAATCACCCAGTGACCGAGCTGGCTTTGGCAGGCTCACACGACTTGCGTCGCTGTATGCCACTAAACAGCACCTCACACTTGTAGATGACCTACTGGTGCATGTTTTGGAAACCGGCGCCACATAAAGGTGGGTGGTTCCCAAAACACAGAGGGGGATAATGATAGCTCATGTCCACGACGAGCCATGCAGAGGCCATAGGGGGGTCATTGCGACAGTTGGCCCACTGGCCTCACATGGAACAAGACGTGGTACAATACGTGAGGGGGTGTCTAGTTTACTGCCAGTTTCAACCCTCCAAGCCACTTCACAGAGCACCCTTGTAGCGCAAGAGTGTGTCTTATCCTTGGAGCGCGATCCAGATCGACTGGGCCGGCTCAGTTGCCAGGTCAGCAAGAGGCAACAAGTATCTCCTCACAGTGACTTGCACATTCACAAAGTGGGTGGAGTGCCTGCCAGCAACCAATGACACAGGAAAAACCACGGCCATTCTCTTGCTGAACCACGTTTTCAGTCGATTCGGCCTGCCAGGAGAAATCGTGGACAGCGACCGAGGAACGATTTTTCGGCTTCTGTAATGACTGAACTGTGGCAGCTTCTGGGAGTCAAAGCCAAACTCCATATCGCGTACCACCCTAGGAGCTCCGGCAGTGTAGAAAGGGGCGATCAGACACTCATCAGAATCCTGAGGAAATATGTGGCAGCCAAACACAAAGATTGGAACCTCAAACTCCCACTGGTACTGATGGTGATCAGAGCCACATGCAACAGGTCTACGGAAATAACACCATTTGAGATGATGACGGGCCGGCAAATGACGCTTCCACTGCATCTCTTGTACCAACCGGGAGATGTGCGTCGCAGCCACCGCATACACGGCTCATCAATACGTGACGGACTTGCGAACCTACCTCCAGACTACCTTGCATACGCTCAAGGAAAGTTGGAAAGAAGTGTAGAAGGTGACAAGACCCATTACGACAAAAAGGCCTCACACCAGGAGTTTGACGGTCGGGGATAAGGTGTGGTACTACATGTACACCAAACTCGTGGGTGTCGCGAAAACGTTCCTGCCCCACTGGTTAGGGCCACATGTGTTATAGCTGTCACTTATCAAATCAGAATCAGCAAAGTTCAACAAAACACCACGTTCAAGTGGGTCCACATATTTTATTCTCTTCCCAGCTACAAGATATACAGTCGAAGTCGGATGTTTACATACACTTAGGTTGGAGTCATTAAAACTCGTTTTTCAACCACGCCACACATTTCTTGTTAACAAACTATAGTTTTGGCAAGTTGGTTAGGACATCTACTTTGTGCATGACACAAATAATTTTTGCAACAATTGTTTACAGACAGATTATTTCACGTATAATTCACTGTATCACAATTCCAGTGGGTCAGAAGTTTACATATACTAAGTTGACTGTGACTTTAAACAGCTTGGAAAATTCCAGAAAATGATGGCATGGCTTTAGCTTCTGATAGGCTAATTGACATAATTTGAGTCAATTGGAGGTATACCTGTGGATGTATTTCAAGGCCTACCTTCAAACTCAGTGCATCTTTGCTTGACATCATGGGAAAATCAAAAGAAATCAGCCAAGACCTCAGAACAAAAATTGTAGACCTCCACAAGTCTGGTTCATCCTTGGGAGCAATTTCCAAACGCCTGAAAGTACCACGTTCATCTGTACAAACAATAGTACGCAAGTATAAACACCATGGGACCACGCAGCCGTCATACCGCTCAGGAAGGAGACGCGTTCTGTCTCCTAGAGATGAACGTACTTTCGTGCGAAAAGAGCAAATCAATCCCAGAACATCAGCAAAGGACCTTGTGAAGATGCTGGAGGAAACAGGTACAAAAGTATCTATATCCACAGTAAAACGAGTCCTATATCGACATAACCTGAAAGGCCGCTCAGCAAGAAAGAAGCCACTGCTCCAAAACCGCCATAAAAAAGCCAGACTACGGTTTGCAACTGCACATGGGGACAAAGATCGTACTTTTTGGAGAAATGTCCTCTGGTCTGATGAAACAAAAATATAACTGTTTGGCCATAATGACCATTGTTATGTTTGGAGGAAAAAGGGGGACGCTTGCAAGCCGAAGAACACCATCCCAACCGTGAATCACGTGGGGTGGCAGCATCATGCTGTGGGGGTGCTTTGCTGCAGGAGGGACTGGTGCACTTCACAAAATAGATGGCATCATGAGGAAGGAAAATTATGTGGATATATTGAAGCAACATCTCAAGACATCAGTCAGGAAGTTAAAGCTTGGTTGCAAATGGGTCTTCCACATGGACAATGACCCCAAGCATACTTCCAAAGTTGTGGCAAAATGGCTTAAGGACAACAAAGTCAAGGTATTGGAGTGGCCATCACAAAGCCCTGACCTCAATCCTATATAACATTTGTGGGCAGAACTGAGAAAGCGTGTGCGAGCAAGGAGGCCTACAAATCTGACTCAGTTACACCAGCTCTGTCAGGAGGAATGGCCCAAAATTCATCCAATTTATTGTGGGAAGCTTGTGGAAGTCTACCCGAAACATTTGACCCAAGCTAAACAATTTAAAGGCAATGCTACCAAATACTAATTAAGTGTATGTACACTTCTGACCCACTGGGAATGTGATGAAAGAAATAAAAGCTGAAATAAATGATTCTCTCTACTATTATTCTGACATTTCACATTCTTAAAATAAAGTGGTGATCCTAACTTACAGGGAATTTTTACTAGGATTATACAGTGAGGGAAAAAGGTATTTGATCCCCTGCTGATTTTGTTCGTTTTCCCACTGACAAAGAAATGATCAATATATAATTTTAATGGTAGGTTTATTTGAACAGTGAGAGACAGAATAACAACAAAAAAATCCAGAAAAACGCATGTCAAAAATGTTATAAATTGATTTGCATTTTAATGAGGGAAATAAGTATTTGACCCCCTCTCAATCAGAAAGATTTCTGGCTCGCAGGTGTCTTTTATACAGGTAACGAGCTGAGATTAGGAGCACACTCTTAAAGGGAGTGCTCCTAATCTCAGTTTGTTACCTGTATAAAAGACACCTGTCCACAGAAGCAATCAATCAATCAGATTCCAAACTCTCCACCATGGCCAAGACCAAAGAGCAATCCAAGGATATCAGGGACAAGATTGTAGACCTACACAAGGCTGGAATGGGCTACAAGACCATCGCCAAGCAGCTTGGTGAGAAGGTGACAACAGTTGGTGAGATTATTCGCAAGTGGAAGAAACACAAAATAACTGTCAATCTCCCTCGGTCTGGGGCTCCATGCAAGATATCACCTCGTGGAGTTGCAATGATCATGAGAACGGTGAGGAATCAGCCCAGAACTACACGGGAGGATCTTGTCAATGATCTCAAGGCAGCTGGGACCATAGTCACCAAGAAAACAATTGGTAACACACTACGCCGTGAAGGACTAAAATCCAGCAGCGCCACCAAGTACTAAGTCATGTTTTGCAGAGGGGTCAAATACTTATTTCCCTCATTAAAATGCAAATCAATTTATAACATTTTTGACGTATGCGTTTTCTGGATTTTTTTGTCGTTATTCTGTCTCTCACTGTCCAAATAATCCTACCATTAAAATTATAGACTGATCGTTTCTTTGTCAGTGGGCAAACATACAAAATCAGCAGGGGATCAAATACTTTTTTCCCTCACTGTATGTCAGGAATTGTGAAAAACTGAGTTTAAATGTATTTGGCTAAGGTGTATGTAAACTTCCGACTTCAACTGTACGTTTCATTGTAATTGTTGATATTGTCCTGCGTTGTGCTGTTTGAAATAGGAAAATCAGCTAAATTAGTTGTGTCAAAAACGTTTTTCTTTCACAAAAAAAACAACTGAAATAAACAAATAATATCTCTAATTATGCGTTTTTGTAGGATGGAGTTCCTTTGGTTGATCCTGACACTCTGCGCCCTGGTCAAAACCAAACCAGCAGATGTACTCACGAGTGGACTCCCTACGGGAATCGTTCTCCGTGATGATCCAGGACTCCTTATAACAAACTGCAGAGTATACACGCAGAGGGTGTACGTCCGCCTAGATGCAGAGAACGTGTACCGCCAACACATTCCACCTGCGGCACATTTGAGTTGGGCCGGGGCTGATTTGACCACCCAGGCAGTTAAGCACGTCCAGCTTGAGACTGCCCACATGTTGGCCCAACTCCAAAAGTTCACAGTCACCCAGTCAGAACTAGCAGAGCCAGGCGAGAAAAACGATTCATCTGGGCGCTACTCTCAATAGGTGCAACCGTAGGGTCACTATTTGCTCTAGGTACCACTGCCGTCAACGCAGCCAGTCTAGCCAGATTACTGAAGAGATGCCACTTATCCAACAACAGATGCAATCACAGGCACTCAGGTTGCAGCATGTGGGAAGGTCTCTCCAGGACACTATTCTGGTGAATAAACACACACGCTTCTCTCTTGAACAAAACACTCCTGTCGGTAGGAAAGTTAGTAGAGGTCATGAACCATGACTATGCCCATGTCCAATTGGTTCGATTGTTGTTGGAAGATTTTCTCCGTGAAGTTAGCTCTTCTATGGACCACTTGGCTATGAATAGAATCCCCTCATATCTAGTGTCCCTCTCAATGGTGCACAACATATTGACCTCAGCTACCACAACCACGATAAAGCCATTACAGTCACACCTGGCCTATAGTCTGGGGTCTGCAATTCCAATACATGTTGATGTTAATCGTAACTAAGTGGGATTTTTACTGACGCTGCCGGTTGTTGAACTGGAGAATATCTATAGGTTGAAAACGGTTCTAAAACGTAGGATTTTGGTGCGACAACACCCATGTGAAAATCACCACATCCCCAGTCATAGCTTATCAGGAACACAATCCAGATTTCTATCTCACCCCTAACCTGTTAATGTGTACTCTAACCAAAGACGTCCACTACCTTTGTACTAGCAAACCCTTCGTCAAGGATAACACTGAGCGTCTTTGTGGACTTAAGCCTATCACCAGCGAAGAACGCTGTAGAGCCAAACTAACAGCAAGAGATGGGATCACCACCACACAAGTGGAGGTGGTAGGGAATCAACTTGCAGAATCCTTCCAATATTGAACTCACCAGAGGGGGACTGTCATGACTGTCCTGTGACGATCCAAATGGATCAGCTTTGCAATGAATAATTTCCACCAGACCCCCTCTCACCCGCAGAGGGGGGGAGGAGGGAACTGGTGTGGGGTTGACACTTCACGCCCCTGTTGTAAATCAAAGGAGAGAAGATCCAGGGTCTACCTCTCCAAATTCACAAAGGAATGTGCTTTGTCTCCAGATACTTTTTACAGCTGAAACTTTAACACGTTCAAAAGCGAATACTGGAACAATATTCCTAACAGAGAATGGGGGGAATGGTCAGAGGCGATCTATAGAAAACGAATGTCATATTGTTGGTTATTTTGTGATGTCATTAAAAATGTTATAAAGGAAATACTTTAACTTTATAAGTATACAAACTATATGTGTGAAGTGTCCATCTGATGCGTTGTGCATGAAACATGAAAAATTATGAAAGTGTTTTTGTTAAGAGAGGGACATGATTTTAGGAGCTTGACATAACTTTGTACAAGTGACAAGTCACGCCCCGAGTGAGGTCAGAGAGCGTGTGAGCCTGACGGAACCGCCCCTTTCGACCAGAGTGCATAAAGGATCGGTAAAGAAATTAACATTCAGACCAGAAAGACGTAAAGCTGCAGCTGCACGTCTAAAGTGGTTTGAACTCTGAATTGCAAAACGAGGTGGAGAAGAAAACTCCCTCCCGGATAATCACTGGTATGGCTGATTAGCTGTCTTAAATACAGTATATTGGAAAGTGAAGTTAAGTGGGACCATTCTACTACTCTATTCAAGCCATCCTACATCATCCCACTGAGGAACCATCAACACAGATGGCTAGCCTATCTTCAAAGAAGCAATCTTCCAGAACGAGTGGAAGGAAAATCCATTCTGTAGTTCTGTTTAGGACTTCATAACAAGTCACCGGACAACTACAGAGGACCACAACAGTAGAAGACTTGTTGTAACGGTTGGACAATCAGAGCCTTACGAGCGAGCTGCGAGAATGCCCAACCAACTCCCTTTCCAGGGCGGCCCGGTTCCGAGAGAGAGAGCTACACGGCGGCACCTCATGTAAATACATTCATGATTTCTTACTCCAAGCAGGCGGCGGTTCGTGTGCAAAGTATAGGAGAAATATAAGTGAGAGTAGTTTCTAAATGTACCAACGTTGTGTCTCTGTCCTTGTCTCTCTAACTCTCCCTCTTTTGTAACAAGCAGTCATGTTGTTGTCAGTCCACTAGGGACCTGTTGTTAATGTATTGAGTGTGTATGTTATCCTGCGTTACCATTTAGTTAGCTAGTAAATAAATAATTAAACCAATTTGTGTAGTACTGAATCATAAGTAAGGCTGGGTTTTTTGCAGGTGCAAGGAGGTTACAACGTTCAGAATGATGATATGATAAGTGGTTATGATTAATAAGTTGACTGTATATCGATGTGATAGGTATAAACCTTCTAGAGTTTAATTCGGGGAGATGGTAACTCTTTAAACAAGAGTTACCTCTCAAGGTGCCCCAAATCCTAATGAGTTAATTATTAACACGTGATTTCTATTGGCGACTGTATTTAACATTCAGCAAAAAAGAGCTTGCATCCCTCTTCGAATATATTAAATTGGTATAAGAAATGCAAAAAAAATGTCCAGCAAGCTATTCTAGTCTAGCTTTTCCTGCATGGGACTCTAAGAGCTAAGGAGCGTTTTTTAAGGAGAGGCCAGCGGAGCACAGGTGCTTGCATATTGCACAAGAGAGTTAGAAGCTTATTATGCATAACCCATCATTAATTAGATAAATATAAGGCTAATACTGCATTGAATTTATTAACTGAAAGAGGTAGGCTAGGACATCTATATATTGGGCTATAATGTATATCAATCTAGAACAGGATTATCTATTTTGGATGCAATTTGAATGGAGTTGATGGAGAGAGAGAAAGGAAAATGAGGCTGTAACTTAACAAAATGTGGAAAAAGTCAAGTGGTTTTGTTCAGTGGTCAGTAGTGCAGTGGTTGTTTGTTCAGTTGAGGTTCAGTTGTCAGTAGCGGGGTGGCTGTAGGTTCAGTTATTAGTAGTTGCAGGTTCAGTTGTCAGTAGTGCAGTCGTTGCAGGTTCAGTTGTCAGTAGTGGTTCAGTTGTTGGGGTCATTGTTGTTGTTATTGCTGAAAAAAATGCTAAATCCATTCTGTGAATTCCGTCAGAGAAAAGAGGACAACACACTTCTGAAGCACCAAATCAACTGACCACCAGCCACGTTTCCATCCACAGTTTTTATGCGAGTAAAGTCATATCGTATAAAAAAAATAATCAGAACAGGTGCGATAGAAACATTCCAACAGATCATTTGTCCAGTCGACATGGTGGGATGTTTTTGTCTCTGTAAAATTATACTGAACAAAAATATAGAACGCAACATGTAAAGTGCTGGTCCCATGTTTCATGAGTTGAAATAAAAGATACCAGAAATGTTACATACGCACAAAACCTTATTTCTCTAAAACGTTGTGTACAAATTTGTTTACATCCCTGTTAGTGAGCATTTCTCCTTTGCCAAGATAATCCATCGACCTGACATATCAAGAAGCTGATTAAACAGCATGATCATTACACGTGTACCTTCTGCTGGGGACAATAAAAGTCACAACACAATGCCACAGATGTCTCAAATTTTGAGGGAGTGTGCAATTGGCATGCTGACTGCAGGAGCTGTTGCCAGAGAATTGAATGTTAATTTCTCTACCAACGTCATTTTAGAGAATTTGGCAGTACGTCCAACCGGCCTCACAACCGCAGACCATGTGTAACCACGCCATCCCAGGGCCTCCACATCCGGCTTCTTCACCTGCAGAATTGTCTAAGACCAGTCACCCGGACAGCTGATGAAACTGAGGAGTATTTCTGTCTGTAAAAAAGCCCTTTTGTGGGGAAAAACTTGTTGCAATGATCATGAGAACGGTGATGAATCAGCCCAGAACTACACGGGAGGATCTTGTCAATGATCTCAAGATAGCTGGGACCATAGTCACCAAGAAAACAATTGGTAACACACTACGCCGTGAAGGACTGAAATCCTGCAGTGCCCGCAAGGTCCCTCTGCTCAAGAAAGCACATATACAGGCCCGTCTGAAGTTAGCCAATGAACATCTGAATGATTCAGAGGAGAACTGGGTGAAAGTGTTGTGGTCAGATGAGACCAAAATCGAGCTCTTTGGCATCAACTCAACTCGCCGTGTTTGGAGGAGGAGGAATGCTGCTTATGACCCCAAGAACACCATCCCCACCATCAAACATGGAGGTGGAAGCATTATGCTTTGGGGGTGTTTCTCTGCTAAGGGGACAGGACAACTTCACTGCATCGAAGGGACGATGGACGGGGCCATGTACCGTCAAATCTTGGGTGAGAACCTCTTTCCCTCAGCCAGGGCATTGAAAATGGGTCGTTGATGGGTATGCCAGCATGACAATGACCCAAAACACACGGCCAAGGCAACAAAGGAGTGGCTCAAGAAGAAGCACATTAAGGTCCTGGAGTGGCCTTGCCAGTCTCCAGACCTTAATCCCATAGAACATCTGTGGAGGGAGCTGAAGGTTCGAGTTGCCAAACATCAGCCTCGAAACCTTAATGACTTGGAGAAGATCTACAAAGAGGAGTGGGACAAAATCCCTCCTGAGATGTGTGCAAACCTGGTGGCCAACTACAAGAAACATCTGACCTCTGTGATTGCTAACAAGGGTTTTGCCACCAAGTACTAAGTCATGTTTTGCAGAGGGGTCAAATACTTATTTCCCTCATTAAAATGCAAATCAATTCATAAAATATTTGACATGCGTTTTTCTGGATTTTTTTGGTGTTATTCTGACTGATCATGTCTTTGTCAGTGGGCAAACGTACAAAATCAGCAGGGGATCAAATACTTTTTTCCCTCACTGTATGTTCTGGAAATTTTGCTGTTACTTACAAGAGTCATGCTAATCACATTAGCGCACGTTAGCTCAACTGTCCCATATACGGGACACCGATCCCGTAGAGGTTAACGCAGTTGTTTTTGGCAAAACTAATCGGTAGAGTTGAAAATGAGATGGAAACACATTGAACTTTCGATTTTTTATTCGGTACACAAAAACTTAGGCGAAAAAAGTACATTGTGTGCACTACATACATCATCACCCACTAATTTTTGGTGGAAGTCCATTTGTCCAAATGCGCATATTTTCTTTATGCGGATTCTAGGATATTTGCATGAAAATCTGTCGTCAATTGGATGGAAACCTAGCTACTGTAGCAGAAGGGAGGTTGGTGGCACAGCTCTCATCTGTCCATCTGCCCAAGTCTCCAAACCAAGACGTGATGCAGTTAACCCCCTGGAGTCGATGTCCACGCCCCGCGGAAATCGAATTAGCATTAACAAATCCCCATCAAAATCTGCATCTGCGGTGGAAGGTGGCCAAGCTAATCGTTCTTCTCACGAAAACGTCTGTAGTGTCTGAACGGTTTGGCCTATAAACTAGTCTCATCGATCCACTCTGGAAAAATTTGACTCACAAACATTATGGTTCTCAGTTTTGCGCTATGACCCCCACAAGTGTCACGGTATTCGTCTGACGTCGGTACTGTTGATCTGCCAACTTCTGTCTGTAGAGTCCGAAAAGTTTGGGCTACACACTAATATGACCCCTCTATGGAAAGGTGAGACTCTCACGAACACATCGGTTATTTTGCTCTAGGACGCCGACAAGCCTCGTCTGAAGGAAGCCCTGTACCAGTAAAGAAAAAAAAAAGATGTGTGTATATATATATATAAGTAGTTTAGTGCCCCATAAAAAGGGGTTAAATATGGGTAGAAAATATAAATTTCCTGATCTTTCTCATCTCTCAGATATGACATCCACTTTAAAACAAACGTACTTTTGATACATTTTTTGACTCCGTTTTTCCATCTATGAATCTGTTGTTCAATGCGTTTCTATGGGCTAATACACTACATGACCAAGAGTATGTGGACACCTGCTCGTCGAACATCTCATTCCAAAATCATGGGCATTAATATAGAGTTGGTCCCCCCCTTTGCTGCTATAACAGCCTCCTCTCTTCTGGGAAGGCTTTCCACTAGATGTTGGAACATTGTTGTGGGGACTTGTGAGGTTGGGCACTGATGTTGGGCGATTAGGCCTGGCTCGCAGTTGGCGTTCCAATTCATCCCAAAGGTGTTCAATGGGGTTGAGGTCAGGGCTCTGTCAGGCCAGTCAAGTTTTTAAATTTTATTTTATTTTTATTTCACCTTTATTTAACCAGGTAAGCCAGTTGAGAACAAGTTCTCATTTACAACTGCGACCTGGCCAAGATAAAGCATAGCAGTGCGATAAAAACAACAACACAGAGTTACATATGGGGTAAAACAAAACAAAGTCAAAAATACAACAGAAAAATATACAGTGTGTGCAAATGTAGCAAGTTATGGAGGTAAGGCAATAAATAGGCTATAGTGCAAAAATAATTACAATTAGTATTAACACTGGAATGATAGATGTGCAAGAGATGATGTGCAAATAGAGATACTGGGGTACAAATGAGCAAAATAAATAACAATATAGGGATGAGGTAGTTGGGCGGGCTAATTTCAGATGGGCTGTGTACAGGTGCAGTGATCGGTAAGGTGCTCTGACAACTGATGCTTAAAGTTAGTGAGGGAGATAAGTGTCTCCAGCTTCAGAGATTTTTGCAGTTTGTTCCAGTCATTGGCAGCAGAGAACTGGAAGGAATGGCGGCCAAAGGAGGTGTTGGCTTTGGGGATGACCAGTGAGATATATCTGCTGGAGCGCATACTACGGGTGGGTGTTGCTATGGTGACCAATGAGCTAAGATAAGGCGGGGATTTGCCTAGCAGTGATTTATAGATGGCCTGGAGCCAGTGGGTTTGGCGACGAATATGTAGTGAGGACCAGCCAACAAGAGCGTACAGGTCACAGTGGTGGGTAGTATATGGGGCTTTGGAGACAAAACGGATGGCACTGTGATAGACTACATCCAATTTGCTGAGTAGAATGTTGGAGGCTATTTTGTAAATGACATCGCCGAAGTCAAGGATCGGTAGGATAGTCCGTTTTACGAGGGCATGTTTGGCAGCATGAGTGAAGGAGGCTTTGTTGCGAAATAGGAAACCGATTCTAGATTTAACTTTGGATTGGAGATTCTTAATGTGAGTCTGGAAGGAGAGTTTACAGTCTAACCAGACACCTAGGTATTTGTAGTTGTCCACATACTCTAGGTCAGACCCGTCGAGAGTAGTGATTCTAGTCGGGTGGGGGGGTGCAAGCAGCGTTCGGTTGAAGAGCATGCATTTAGTTTTACTAGTGTTTAAGAGCAGTTGGAGGCTACTGAAGGAGTGTTGTATGGCATTGAAGCTCGTTTGGAGGTTTGTTAACACAGTGTCCAATGAAGGGCCAGATGTATACAAAATGGTGTCATCTGCGTAGAGGTGGATCTGAGAGTCACCAGCAGCAAGAGCGGCATCATTGATATACACAGAGAAAAGAGTCGGCCCAAGAATTGAACCCTGTGGCACCCCCATTGAGACTGCCATAGGTCCAGACAACAGGCCCTCCGATTTGACACATTGAACTCTATCTGAGAAGTAATTGGTGAACCAGGCGAGGCAGTCATTTGAGAAACCAAGGCTATTTAGTCTGCCAATAAGAATGCGGTGGTTGACAGAGTTGAAAGCCTTGGCCAGGTCAATGAATACGGCTGCACAGTACTGTCTATTATCGATCGCGGTTATAATATCGTTTAGGACCTTGAGCGTGGCTGAAGTGCACCCATGACCAGCTCGGAAACCGGATTGCACAGCGGAGAAGGTACGGTGGGATTCGAAATGGTCGCTGATCTGTTTGTTAACTTGGCTTTCAAAAACGTTTGAAAGGCAGGGCAGGATGGATATGGGTCTGTAACAGTTTGGATCTAGAGTGTCACCCCCTTTGAAGAGGGGGATGACCGCGGCAGCTTTCCAATCTCTGGGGATCTCAGACGTTACGAAAGAGAGGTTGAACAGGCTAGTAATAGGGGTTGCGACAATTTCGGCAGCTAGTTTTAGAAAGAAAGGGTCCAGATTGTCTAGCCCAGAAGATTTGTAGGGGTCCAGATTTTGCAGCTCTTTCAGAACATCAGCTGTCTGGATTTGTGTGAAGGAGAAGCGGGGGGGGGCATGGGCAAGTTGCAGCGGAGGGTGCAGAGCTGGTGGCCGGGGTACTGGTAGCCAGGTGGAAAGCATGGCCAGCCGTAGCAAAATGCTTGTTGAAATTCTCGATTATTGTAGATTTATCGGTGGTGATAGTGTTTCCTAGCCTCAGTGCAGTGGGCAGCTGGGAGGACGTGCTCTTATTCTCCATGGACTTTACAGTGTCCCAAAACTTTTTGGAGTTAGTGCTACAGGATGCAAATTTCTGTTTGAAAAAGTTAGCCTTTGCTTTCCTAACTGCTGCTGTATATTGGTTCCTAACTTCCCTGAAAAGTTGCATATCGCGGGGGCTATTTGATGCTAATGCAGTAAGCCACAGGATGTTTTTGTGTGTGTCAAGGGCAGTCAAGTCTGAGGAGAACCAGGGGCTATATCTGTTCTTAGTTCTGTATTTTTTGAATGGGGCATGTTTATTTAAGATTGAGAGGAAATTACTTTTAAAGAACAACCAGGCATCCTCTACTGACGGAATGAGATCTATATCCATCCAGGATACCTGGGCCAGGTCAATTAGGAAGGCCTGCTCGCTGAAGTGTTTTTGGGAGCGTTTGACAGTGATGAGGGGTGGTCGTTTGACCGCGGACCCGTTACGGACGCAGGCAATAAGGCAGTGATCGCTGAGATCCTGGTTGAAGACAGCGGAGGTGTATTTAGAGGGTAGGTTAGTCAGGATGATATCTATGAGGGTACCCATGTTTACGGATTTAGGGTTGTACCTGGTAGGTTCGTTGATAATTTGTGTGAGATTGAGGGCATCTAGTTTAGATTGTAGGATGGCCGGGGTGTTAAGCATATCCCAATTTAGGTCACCAAGCAGTACGAACTCTGAGGATAGATGGGGGCAATCAATTCACATATGGTGTCCAGGGCACAGCTGGGGGCTGAGGGTGGTCTGTAGCAAGCGGCAACAGTGAGAGATTTATTTCTGGAAAGGTGGATTTTTAGAAGTAGAAGCTCAAACTGTTTGGGCACAGACCTGGGTAGTATGATAGAGCTCTGCAGGCTAACTCCACCCCCTTTGGCAGTTCTATCTAGACGGAAAATGTTATAGTTGGGGATGGACATTTCAGAATTTTCGGTGGCCTTCCTAAGCCAGGATTCAGACACTGCTAGAACATCAGGGTTGGCGGAGTGTGCTAACGCAGTGAATAACAAACTTAGGAAGGAGGCTTCTGATATTTACGTGCAGAAAACCAAGGCTTTTACGGTTACAGAAGTCAACAAATGATAGCTCCAGGGGAGTAGGAGTGATACTGGGGGCTGCAGGGCCTGGGTTAGCCTCTACATCACCAGAAGAACAGAGGAGGACTAGAATAAGGATACGACTAAAGGCTTTAAGAACTGGTCTTATAGTGCGTTGGGTACATAGAATAAAGGGGGCAGTTCTCCGGGCGTTGTAGAAAAGATTCAGGGCATTATGTACAGAAAAGGATATGAGTACAGTTGAGGTAAACCTAAGCGTTGGGTAACAATGAAAGAGATAGCATCACTGGAGGCACTGATTGAGCCGGTCTCGGCGTGTATGGGGGGTGGAACAAAGGAACTATTTGAGGCAGTTTGAGAGGGACTTGGGGTTCTACAGTGAAATTGTATAATAAGAACTAACTGGAACAGCAATAGGCAAGGCATATTGACATGGGAGAGAGGCATAAAGCAATCACAGGTGTTATTAGAGAGAGCTAAGACAACAACTGGTAATGGAGATAAAGTTTGGGCTGAGGCTAAACAGAATAAACAGGACAGGGTACCGTGTAAAGGAACAGTCCAGCAGGCATCAGCTGTGCAGCTGAGTGATCATAAGGTCCAGTAACAGCAATATGTGAGTCCGAGAGCAGTTCAAATTGGTGCTTCAGCACAGCTAGCAGGGAGCACAGTTGTAGTTTGCGTGTGCTAGCGGGCCGGGGCTAGCAGATGGATCTTCGTGGTCGTCGCAACGGGAAGCCTGTTGAAACCACATCAGACGATTTCGTCGGCAAACCAGTCGTGTTGGATCGGCGGGGCTCAGTGTCAACACTAGGAGGTCCCGTCCGGTTGACAGAGAGGTAGATAGCCGGGAGATGGGCCTGAGGCTAGCTCAAGGCTAACTGGTGCTTGCTATGGGGCAATGGTAATTAGCCAACAACAGGTTGCAGCTAGCTAGCTGGTTGCGATGATCCGGCGCTAGGGTCCAGTGATTCCGGCAGAAAGTCCGATAAGCTCTGGGTCGATAGCACGCTGTGCAGACTGGCCGACGAATTGTCCAGGCTAGAGTTAGAGCTGGCTGGTGGATAGTGTAGGCCACGGACAATGGTGAAGACGCTAACGGTGACTAATAGCAAGTGGCCATTCAGTTGCAGCTAAACTAGTTTCAGCTTAAGGTTCTTGATGAAAGTTATAAAGAAATAATAGAATCCTTTCCACGTTGGGTGAGGCGGGTTGCAGGAAAGTATATTTAGTTAAAGAATGAAAAGTAAAATTGAGAAATATATACAAAAGACAAAAAAAACTAGAAACGGGATATTTACACTAGGACAATGAATAAAACCACGACCACGCTGCTACGCCATCTTGGATCAAAAAAAAGTTCTTCCACACAGATCTCGACAAACCATTTCTGTATGGACCTCACTTTGTGCACGGGGGCATTGTCATGCTGAAACAGGAAAGGTCCTTCCCCAAACTGTTGCCACAATGTTGGAAGCACAGAATCGTTTAGAATGTCATTGCATGCTGTAGTGTTAAGATTTCCCTTCACTGGAACTAAGGGGCCTAACCCGAACCATGAAAAACAGCCCCGTTCTCCTGGCATCCGTCAAACCCAGATTCGTCCGTCAGACGGTGAAGAGTGATTCATCATTCCAGAGAATGTGTTTCCACTGCTCCAAAGTCCAATGGGGGCAAGCTTTACACCACTCCAGCCAACGCTTGGCATTGCGTACAGTGATCTTAGGCTTGTGTGCTGCTGCTCGGCCTTAGAAACCCATTTCATGAAGCTCCCGATGAACAGTTCTTGTGCTGACGTTGCTTCCAGAGGCAGTTTGGAACTCGGTAGTGAGTGTTGCAACCGAGGACAGACTATTTTTACTCGCTACGCGTTTCAGCAGTCTGCAATCCCATTCTGTGAGCTTGTGTGGCCTACGACTTCTCGGCTGAGCCCCGTTACTGCTCCTAGACGTTTCCACTTCACAACATCAGCATGTAGTTGACTGAGGCAGCTGTAGCAGGGCAGAATTTTGACTTGTTGGAAAGGTGGCATCCTATGACGGTGCCATGTTGAAAGTCACTGAGCTCTTCAGTAAGGCCATTCTACTGCCAATGTGTCTATGGAGATTGCATGGCTGTGTGCTTGATTTTACGCCTGTCAGAGAAGGGGTGTGGCCGAAATAGCCGAATTCACTAATTTTAAGGGGTGTCCACATACTGCTACACTATATATACACACACACGGCCAAATTCAATGTTATCAAATCACTGTTTTTGATACCTAAAGGGGTCCTAAAATTCAAAATCACATAGCTAAATGATCCTTGGTATGACCATCTTAAAACAATTCCATATGGTAGTTTAGTGGAACCCGCTATCATGACTGCACCGAATCAACTGATTAAGTCTTCCCTTCAGTGAGATATCCCAACTGGGGTCTCAGCATTCACTCGCTTTGTATCACAGTCAGCCAGTCTTTCTCCATCTTTGGCACTAACTAATCTGGACAAGGAAGCTCCACTTCAAGAACCTGTCAGATACCAGTTTCACATTTATCTCCCATGATCATCATATGGTTGACCGGTGTGAACTCAAATACATGTTTACCTTCACAGTACCCCATCCCGACACACTAGTCTGGGAGCACAGAGTAAGCCTCAGAACATTACCCAGGTAGCAGTTTAAGGGTTTATACAGTATGCCTTACTTGAAGGGCCACTATGGCATTAAGGCAGGGGTGTGAAACGCAGTTGTAAGGCGTGAGTCTGCTGGTTTTTGTCATTTCCTTTCAATTAGTATCCAATAAAGACCTATATAACCAGGTGAGGAAAGTGCCTAACTGATCCCCAGATTTTTATACTTTCGCTTACTCCATTGTCAAGCAAAACAGGTTTGGCAATGACACAGAGTACAAGGATATGTTGTCAGTCTTGACAGGTTCACTTTTTGTACATTGGGGCACTCACGTTGGGTCATGGTCTTTGCCGTCGCCCTAGAACGGGGTATTTCTTTGTTTATTTAGTTGCATTGCAGTACGTCATCTTGATATCACAATAGCATTTAGGAACACCAAACCATGAATGACAAGGCCAAAGGAAATAACTTGCATTGTCATTTATTGTGGTTTAACATATTCTTTCCACAGCATGAAACATACAATTCCAGCGCCATCCACACATTGATTTGCAGTACAGCAGTGACAGAAACCCCAAACAAAATGGATTGTGACCTTACCGGAGTCTATTGACCCAAGTCTAGAAAATGTGAACAGATGCCCACAGGTCAAATGCATTAACATGATGCTGTGTGTTAGACCAATATTATATTAATAAAAAAACAGACACCACTACATTTCAGAAGGATACTTATATCTGAGACGACTGATTCCCAACACAAACCACATCAATATTGTTCATAGGGTGTGACAGTACACTTATGGTCAAAAACACCGGTTTTCTTGGCAGGCCTCTTCCTCCTTCGACCATTGGTCTGGGCTCTTGGCGTAATGGGGGGCGTCCGAGGGTACCAGGGCCCCACCAGCCAATTGAGGGGCATGTTGTGGACCAGGTAGTCCAGGATGGCATCCAGAGAACCGCTCACTATGCCCTGAGGTCTGATGCCCGGGTGGGGGTCAGCGGAACTAAAGTTGTGTAAGATCTGTGAGGCAGAAAGCAGCACACACACAGCCTGCTGCTGGAGGTGGCGGGGGAGACTTTGGAGGCTGCAGGCCAGGCTCAGACAGCTGCTCTGCAGCTGGTGACTCACACTGGGAGAGACTTCCAGGCTGTGGATAACCACCCGCTGGAGAAACAGAGGTTATGTACTGCTTTATGTGGTACTGAGCTGAACCATGCAAGCGAACGTGTCAAGTGAATATAGCCAACGCTTGGTCTGGGAAACTGTCAACAGCATGGTTGAGTGCAATTCTGTTTTGTTTAACATTGCAGTACCGGAATTGACATGTTTTCAGTAAGGATTTTTCAATTAGCCACTTGAATAGATAATGAATATGATCCAATTTCTAGGGAAGGAACATTTGAGAACCCCTAGAGCAAGCTTGTAAAAGTAATCACAGCTTTTAAGACTCATGTCCACCAACACAGTACATTAGTAAATAGATTTTATAATACCTCGGTCTCCTTGTCTTCCTTCTCTTGAACATTACTAGTCCATTCCACCAAGGCGCCAAGATTTTCCTGCACACATCAATTCCATCAGAAGCATAATGGTCAGTTTACAATCAAAGTACAGTGTTTCAATTTCAAGAATACGATAATTGGAGGACAACTATACTGAAGAAAAATTAACGCAGCATGCAACAAATTGCAAAGATTTACTGTTAGTTCATATAAAAAGAAATCAGTCAATTTATATAAATTAATTATGCCCTAATCCATGGATTTCAAATGACTACAGATATGCATCTGTTGGTCACAGATATCTTAAAAAGGTAAAGGGGGTGGATCAGAAAACCATAAGTATCTCGAGACCACCATTTGCCTTATGCAGCGCAACACGTCTCCGTCACAAAGTTGATCAGGTGGTTTGTGACCTGTGAAATGTTGTCCCACTCCTCTTCAATGGCTGTGCGAAGTTGCTGGATATTGGAGGGAACTGGAACACGCCGTCATACACGTTGATCCAGAGCATCCCAAACATGCTCAATGGGTGACATGTCTGGTGAGTATGCAGGCCATGGAAGAACTGACATTTTCAGCTTCCAGGAATTGTGTACAGACCCTTGCGACATGGGGCCGTGCATTATCATGCTGAAACATGAGGTGATGGTGGCGGATGAATGGCACAACAATGGGCCTCAGGATCTCGTCTGTGCATTCAAATTGCCATCGATAAAATGTAATTGTGTTCGTTTTCTGTAGCTTATGCCTGCTCATACCATAACCCCACCATGGGGCGCACTGTTCACAACATTGACATCAGCAAATTGAATCAAGCCAGGACCCCAAACTGACCTGAAACTAATAGGCTACCAAAACCCATCAGTGGGTGGGTCCCTCTCCCAAATGGACTTCTAGAAAAACACTGGTTTAAGCATCTACCAGGCTTACCAAGTTCATGGTGTACTGAAGCAAGTTGAGGGATTTCTGACCACAGACTTTGACAGAGCGCACCTTCTCCTCTGCCTGGTGGTATGCTCGTCTACACAGCTTGACAGTGAGGGAAACCAGTCGGACAGGAGAGCTGAGCCTGGCGGCGGCAACATCAAAGCCCTTCACAGTCTTTACCTCGTCTTCTAAAGACAGACCGACAAGTCAGTGTGATGAGGGATGGAAGGTTACAGAAGAACACATCAGCTTTCAGTTGCCCTTTATGTCTGTCAGTATAAGTTACCAGAGGCCTTGGAAAACCATAGTTTAAGGTGCAAAACATTGTGGATTACACTTTGATATGCATGTGTAAATAGCCCCTCACTTTTACATCATGTTGCAGAGCGTTTGGAGTAAAGTGTGTCCGTTGCGAAATATTTTGTGTTTTGCTATGGTGTGCCACTAATGAACACACCCAAGCATTAGCCCCACTCACCCATCTCTTCATAGGTCGGAGGAAGGGCTTGGTCCACCAGGGTTTCTGACAGGCTCAGTGCAGATTCCAGTCCCACGCTAACCAGCTGGACCGCATGCTCCAGGGACACCACGTTGACTCTGCCACCACTTGCGCCTTTTGTCATCGCAACCATTCCAGTCATGGTGTAATACATGCAGTTCTTTGCGCCGCGGACAGCAACAGCATCTTTGGCCTCCATCATTATATTCTTCACATCTGAAACAATCTGGGTGATAATGAGAATTGAGCACAAAGACAGTTCTTACAGTAATGTTAAATATATTTAACACAAAAAGACAGCAAATAAAAGGATTGGGACATAGAGATTGAGTTCACCTGCTGTGAAGGCTGTTGAAGCACTGGCAACGTACTCTCAAGCTTATCTAGGCCTTTACATGCAAGATCATTCACAATGGAAACTGTGGGAGCACAGCAGAGGGGTTGGATTTGGTGTGAGACAGAATTGTCACAATTCAAGCCCTGGTTTGGACCAAAGTGATTCTGTAAGTGTGGAAACAGTGGAAAGAAGGTGACAGAGCATCAATGTACTTACTTTGGGGCTCCAGCTTAATGATGATGGGGGTGGCACTGTTACAGGCTACAGAGGTTAAGGTCATCACACTAATCTCCACCACCTTACACAACGATCTGATGTAGGGGTGGTTGCTCTTGGTGTCACAATACAAGACAGATACGAGTGCACACGCTGAGCTAACCATGGGGAGGTTAGCCAAACGAAAGATCACATTCTGTCAAGAAACATAGCAAACTGTGACCACAAGTCATGACTAATAAAAATACCTATGACCAATCAAAGGCCTACAACCAATGCAAAACACTTTCACTGGGTATGGCTACTTTAGGTCATCAGTGCTCTCACGAACACTAAGCAAGCAGTTAATATAGCTAGAACATGGTTGAGTAGTAGGAATACAAAACATAGGGAACGTGCTGTGTAGGCTTAGTGGCTGTCTGGCAAGAATTTCAATTGAACCAACCGGACTCGAGTTATGATTCCCAGGCATCATACTTCGCCCTATTAATTAAAGATAGATTAGGTTATTTAACTGTTAATTGATATTTTACAAATCCATTTAATTTCAGAGTTGCATGAGAAAGGAGATGGTTCAAAGTATAAACGCTTTTCATGTGCCCCCTGAGCAAAATTACTAATTACTAATAACTTGCTTTAGAAATTGTTGCTTTGTCCATTCACCTGCCAAACATTTACCTGCCTGTTCTTTGTAAAACCACATTCTTTCTTGCGATGTCCCTTGCACCATGGCGTAATGACGATAGGGCATAGGAGAATTGGACAGCAACAATAATATGTCAGGCTAATAGCAAACAAAACGCACACAGGCTGGATCTCTATGGTACAAAGTGGTGTCCTTTCCTTTACCTTATCGGTCCTATGAATTAAATGCGACAGCTGAAACCCAATTCCTGATATATATTCATTAGGCTATTGCTTTCACCTGTTGTTTCCCCCCCTAATTAGTGACTATGAATCAGCGTAGACGAGGAAAGGAAGAAGATGGATGAGATGCGCGCGCATGCACACACGCACACACACACACACACACAGACGCGATGTCAATCACACTTTGAAGGATTACTGTGTGTGTGTTACTATGTGTGTGTTTGTTTTTTGCTTGCCACTTAAATTATATCATACGTAGGCTTAGACTAATCATTTTAAGTTCATATTTTATGAATGTCTCATTTCACCTGTCTCCATGTGAAAAATTACAAGGTAGCCTAGTCCTATCGCCAACGGGGATATGCAGGAGCTGTACATGGTGCTGATCACGGGAAAGACGTCCGCATTCTTCGTGTCCATAGCCTGTCTGTCCTCTATTTCTTACTCAGAGGATCGAAGGCTTTCAGATAGACAATAAAAGCCTGTATAAAAAGTAATAGCTAGTGTAATGTAAGAAACCTTGAAAACGTTTAAACTTTTGGGAGTTGTATTTATTTATGTGAGACCACGTCATAAGTCGCGCTATAAACTGCCATCCGTTTATTACATCATCAGCGCTTCCTGGTCTTAAACACACAAATTGCCTAAAACTAAAATTACGCTATAGGCTAGAGAAGAAATGTGGGCTAACTTATTATTTGCAGGCTATTTGCTTAGGAAATAGTATCTAATTCCATACTTTAGAACTTCCTAGGTGATATAAATGCCCACCTGACCTACCCCCTCCAATGTTGTTGAGGACACTGGGACTCGTTCAGATGGTGTAAACATGATGACCCAGTGCTTATGCCAGATCTGAACCTGCGGGTAAGTATTTTTTCAAGTAGCCTTGTGCCGAGAAAGTGAACGAGATAGGCTATGCATGGTAGGCTAACTATCAAAGAAGATCACTTTGGCAAATTACAATTCTGTGTTGTGGGACAAATTATTTTTCTACTATGGTCATGCCGGTAAATGTACATTTACATCAATACAAATTAATTTTCTAAATGTATCTTTGCATCATCTCTTAGGAGTGACATCACTTCCTAACACAGCCTAACCACGGCTACATCAGATAATGGTTTATGCAATCGCAGTCTATAATTAGAATTTTGTAGTTCATGTTATTGTTCATGTTCTTTGGTTATTAGGTTTACCCATTCAATTGTTATTTTCATATTTATTCATGTTCTTGTCAAGTTGCAAAGATTAAACAACTATTTTTTGTGAGCACAGAGTACGGTGACAAGTTCCACTCTAAAAGAACTGTGGCTCCTCGGGTGTCCAAAAAAGTACAAGCTATTGGAGGGTCACATGTCCAATACCACCACCTTCAGGTTCGTTTCAGTCAATTAATTAGGTCTACACAGTAGAAGGCCTTCTACGGTAACACAATATAGGATACAGACATGCAGTTGACATGCAGTTAATATATGATAGCTTAATAGATAGGCTTGGGATAATGCTACCGAAACAAAATAAACAATAACGTGTTTTCTTAACAAACTATGGCACCTATAAAGTGTTCATATTGTAGAGTCCCTTGCCATATGGAGCCATGCCAAACCCACTTATATGGAAGGCACTATACACAATTGGCACAAGGAGTGTACAAGCCTTATAAGTTAGGGTCCCTGGAATGAGCCCCACTGCCCCAATCCCTTGAAGTGTTACTTACATTGGTGTTAGAAGTGGTTTGTGTGCTTTCTTGCAGGAGGGGTATGGTGTGGCATCCATGCTGTATGTAGGCATAAGCACACCAGAATTTCTGCCAAGGTTTTTAATCTTATTGGTGCTTTGGTGGTATGCTCACTCTGTGTAGTGTAAAGGGTTCTTGACTTTTTCCTGCTATCCATTGAATGTGCTGTGTTCTCACTGTGTTCTCATATACAGTAATCCCACTGTGTTCTCATGGGCAGCGCACAATTGGCCTAGCGTTGTCCAGGGTAGGGGAGGGAATGGCCGGCAGGGATGTAGCTCAGTTGATAGAGCATGGTGTTTGCAACGCCAGGGTTGTGGGTTCATTTCCCACGGGGGACCAGTATGAAAAAAATATATATATATATGTATTCACTAACTGTAAGTCGCTCTGTATAAGAGCGTCTGCTAAATGACTAAAATGTAATGTAAATGTAATTGACTGTGTTCATCATGTATTTTGATTTACCTCTCCGAGAGACTAATCTATGGAGAACACAGAACAGTGTGAATGGCCTTGGCTGCAATCATCCAGAGTCTGAGTGACTGTTTTATGTAATCTTTTTAAAAATTAAACCTTGTGTTAGTTTCTGCCTCATGTTAGTTTCATTGAGATAGAAATCTCTTCTGCATGACAGATCTGGTACAAGATAGCAGCATGGTCGGCAATATTCCAAATAAATTGAACACATTAGAACACATTACATTACATAACATGAACAGTAAATATGTAAAGAAAATTCTTAGAATTATTCTTAGCTGGTACAGTATGTAAATTGTCTGACAATTTAACTGATCACAAGTGGCTGGATTCCATAGTAATTTGATTTCTGCATCTACAAAATGTGTGACAATGGATTCCATAGTCATTTGATATCAGCATTAATGTGTTGGATTTTTAAAAACCTAAGCTGTGTCTTCCATTCTGTGAATGGAGGGTATTAGAATGTACACTACATGGCAAAAAGTATGTGGACACCCCTTCAAATTAGTGGATTTGGCTATTTCAGCCACACCCGTTGCTGACAGGTATATAAAATCGAGCACACAGCCATGCAATCTCCATAGACAAACATTGGCAGTAGAATGGCCCATACTGAAGAGCTCAGTGACCTTCAACGTGGCACCGTCATAGGATGCCACCTTTCCAACAAGTCAGTTCATCAAATGTCTGCCCTGCTAGAGCTGCCCCAGTCAACTGTAAGTGCTGTTATTGTGAAGTGTAAAGATCTAAGAGAAACAACGGCTCAGCCGCGAAGTGGTAGGCCACACAAGCTCACAGAATGGGACCTCGGAGTGCTGAAGCGCGTCTGTCTTAGGTTGCAAAACTTACTACCGAGTTCCAAACTGCCTCTGGAAGCAACGTCAGCACAATAACTGTTCGTCGGGAGCTTCATTTGTATTTGTATTTATTAAGGATCCCCATTAGCTGCAGCCATTATTTGAGGTTTAGGGTTTAGTGAATGATTTGTCCCAAATACAATGCTTTTAGTTTAGAAATATTTAGGACTAACTTATTCCTTACCACCCATTCTGAAACTAACTGCAGCTCTTTGTTAAGTGTTGCAGTGATTTCACTCACTGTAGTAACTCTCTATCCACAATATACAGTGAGGGAAAAAAGTATTTATTAAAAGTATTATTTGATCCCCTGCTGATTTTGTACGTTGCCCACTGACAACATTGTATTTGAACAGTGAGAGACAGAATAACAACAAAAAGTCATTAAGGTTTCGAGGCTGACGTTTGGCAACTCGAACCTTCAGCTCCCCTCCACAGATTTTCTATGGGATTAAGGTCTGGAGACTGGCTAGGCCACTCCAGGACCTTAATGTGCTTCTTCTTGAGCCACTCCTTTGTTGCCTTGGCCGTGTGTTTTGGGTCATTGTCATGCTGGAATACCCATCCACGACCCATTTTCAATGCCCTGGTTGAGAGAAGGAGGTTCTCACCCAAGATTTGACGTTACATGGCCCCATCCATCGTCCCTTTGATGCGGTGAAGTTGTCCTGTCCCCTTAGCAGAAAAACACCCCCAAAGCATAATGTTTCCACCTCCATGTTTGACGGTGGGGATGGTGTTCTTGGGGTAATAGGCAGCATTCCTCCTCCTCCAAACACGGCGAGTTGAGTTGATGCCAAAGAGCTCGATTTTGGTCTCATCTGACCACAACACTTTCACCCAGTTCTCCTCTGAATCATGTGTTCATGTGTTCAATCAATGTTCATTGGCAAACTTCAGACGGCCCTGTATATGTGCTTTCTTGAGCAGGGGGACCTTGCGGGTGCTGCAGGATTTCAGTCCTTCACGGCGTAGTGTGTTACCAATTGTTTTCTTGGTGACTATGGTCCCAGCTGCCTTGACATCATTGACAAGATCCTCCCGTGTAGTTCTGGGCTGATTCCTCACTGTTCTCATGATCATTGCAACTCCACGAGGTGAGATCTTGCATGGAGCCCCAGGCCGAGGGAGATTGACAGGTCTTTTGTGTTTCTTCGATTTGCGAATAATCGCACCAACTGTTGTCACCTTCTCACCAAGCTGCTTGGCGATGGTCTTGTAGCCCATTCCAGTCTTGTGTAGGTCTACAATATTGTCCCTGACATCCTTGGAGAGCTCTTTGGTCTTGGCTATGGTGGAGTGTTTGGAATCTGATTGATTGATTGCTTCTGTGGACAGGTGTCTTTTATACAGGTAACAAGCTGAGATTAGGAGCGCTCCCTTTAAGAGTGTGCTCCTAATCTCAGCTCGTTACCTGTATAAAAGACACCTGGGAGCCAGAAATCTTTCTGATTGAGAGGGGGGTCAAATACTTATTTCTCTCATTAAAATGCAAATCAATTGATAACATTCTTGACATGTGTTTTTCTGGATTTTGTTGTTGTTATTCTGTCTCTCACTGTTCAAATAAACCTACCATTAAAATTATAGACTGATCATTTCTTTGTCAGTGGGCAAACGTACAAAATCAGCAGGGGATCAAATACTTTTTTCCCTCACTGTAGCAAGGGGTGTAAATCCATAACACAGTTTAATTTAAGGTGCTCCAAAGCATTTTACTATCATTCTTTATGTCATTTATCTTTGTTTCATAGAGTAGTTTCTTATATTTATTCAGTTTAGTCACTTGATTACTCAATATGCAGTACGTTTGCCAATCGGTTGTGCAGCCAGACTTATTTGCCATTCCTTTTGCCACATCCCTCTCAACCATAAAATGTTTTCAATTCCTCATCAATCCACAGGGATTTGACCGTTTTTACAGTCATTTTCTTAATTGTGCATGATTATTAGTAACTGGAATGAGCAATTTCATAAATGTGTCAAATGCAGCATCTGGTTGCTCCTCATTCCACACCACAGACCAACACATATTATTTACATCAACAACATGCCCAGCCTTTGGAACTTTGGTTTTCCTAGATACAGTATGGCTACTATATTGTGATCACTACATCCGATGGATTTGGATACTGCTTTAAAGCACATTTCTGCAGCATTAGTAAAGATGTGATCAATGCATGTTGATGATTTCATTCCTGTGCTGTTTGTAACTACCCTAGTAGGTTGACTGATAACCTGAACCAGGTTGCGGGCCCTAGTTACAGTTTTAAGCTTTTTCTTGAGTGGCCAGCTTGATGAAAGCCAGTCAATATTTAAATCACCCAGAAAATATACCTCTCTGTTGATATCACATGCATTATCAAGCATTTCACACATGTTATCCAGATACTGACTGTTAGCATTTGGTGATCTATAGCAGCTTCCCACCCGAATGGGATTTAGGTGAGGCAGATGAACCTGTGGCCATATTACTTCAACAGTATTTAACATTAAATCCTCTCTAAGCTTTACAGGAATGTGGTTCTGAATATAAACCGCAACTCCTCCACCTTTGGAATTCTGTATTATCTGTAGATGTTATAACCATGTATTGCTACCACTGTATCATCAAAGGTATTATCTATGTGAGTTTCAGAGATTGTCAGAATATGATTGTAATCTGTTACTAGCAAATTATTGATTTCATGAACCTTGTTTCTTAAGCTTCATATGTTAACTTGGGCTATTTTTAGCACTTTCCTGGGATGCTTGATTGTTTTCATTGCTTTACTGGGAAGCTTAGCAGAAGTAGACATGCTCATGTTATTTATGTTAGTGCAGGGTGAGCTGCACACAGTGGACATCCTACTAGGGCACACCACTTCAGTGCTAACAGTATAACTCTGGTTCATAGGCACATGATTACTGCATGCAAAAGATCAGCAGAGGCATTCAGGGCAGTTAGAGGGACATAAATTAGGTTACTTACATTGTGTCTTCCAACGCCCCTGGGATAATGTAAATTTTCTGAAGCATTATGACAACTCAGCGACACAATGGTAGGGATTAACTGAGCTGGGCTTGGGTCATTGATAAGTCATTGTCTCAATGCTGGGCTGGGCTTGGGTCATTGATAAGTAATTGTCTCAATGCAGCCTTATAATGCTGTGAAAGGATCCAGGAACCCAAATGAAATGGGTTTCCATGGCCGAGCAGCCACACACAAGCCTAAGATCACTATGCGGAATGCCAAGTGTTGGCTGGAGTGATGAATCACGCTTCACCATCTGGCAGTTCAACGGACAAATCTGGGTTTGGCGGACGCCAGGAAAACGCTACCTGCCCTAATGCGTAGTGCCAACTGTAATGTTTGGTGGATGAGGAATAATGGTCTGGGGCTGTTTTTCATGGTTCGGTCTAAGCCCCTTAGTTCCAGTTTAGGGAAATCTTAACGCTACAGCATACAATGACATTCTAGGCTAATGCTGCAGAGATCCAAATCCATTGGATGTAGTGATCACAATATAGTAGCCATATCTAGGAAAACCAAAGTTCCAAAGGCTGGGCGTAATATTGTGTATAAGAGGTCATTCAATAAGTTTTGTAGTGATTCCTACGTTGTTGATGTAAAGAATATATGTTGGTCTGTGGAATGTAATGAGGAGCAAACAGACACTGCACTTGACACATTTATGAAATTGCTTATTCCAGTTACTTATTAAGAAAATGACTGTAAAAACTGTTAAATCCCAGTGGATTGATGAGGAATTTAAAATGTGTGTGGTTGAGAGGGATGAGGCAAAAGGAATGGCAAATAAGTCTGGCTGCACAACCGATTGGCAAACGTATTGCAAATTGAGAAATCATGTGACTAAACTGAATAAAAAGAAGAAGAAACAACACTATGAAACAAGGATAAATGACATAAAGAATGATAGTAAAAGCTTTGGAGCATCTTAAATGACATTTTGGGAAGAAAGGCAAACTCAGTTCCATCATTCATTGAATCATCAGATGGCTCATTCATCACAAAACCAACTGATATTACCAACTACTTTAATAATTTTTTTATTGGCAAGATTAGCAAACTTAGGCATGACATGCCAGCAACAATTGCTGACACAACACATCCAAGCATATCTGACCAAATTATGAAAGACAAGCATTGTAATTATGAATTATGTCTATTGATTGTTGTCTAGTAACAATGACAAGCCACCAGGGTCTGACAACTTTGATGGAAAAGCAAAAGTCATTCCGCTTACCTAAGAATAGTAAAGCCCCCTTTACTGGCTCAAATAGCCAACCAATTAGCCTGTTACCAACCCTTAGTAAACTATTGGAAAAAATGGTGATTGACCAGATACAATGCTATTTTACTGTAAACAAATTGACAACAAACTTTCAACAAGCACAGCACTTACACAAATGACTGATGATTGGCTGAGAGACAATGATGATACAAATATTGTGGGGGCTGTTTTGTTAGACTTCAGTGTGGCTTTTGACATTATCCATCATAGTCTGCTGCTGGAAAAACAAATGTGTTATGGCTTTACACCCCCTGCTATAATGTGGATAAAGAGTTACTTGTCTAACAGAACACAGAGGGTGTTCTTTAATGGAAGCCTCTCAAACATAATCCAGGTACAATCAGGAATTCCCCAGGGCACTGAGTAAAGCCAGTGTGTCTATGTATGCGGATGACTCAACACTATACATGTCAGCTACTACAGCAACTGAAATAACTGCAACACTTAACAAAGAGTTGCAGTTAGTTTCGGAATGGGTGGCAAGGAATAAGTTAGTCCTGAATATTTCCAAAACTAAAAGCATTGTATTTTGGTCAAATCATTCACTAAACCTGAACTACATCTCGTAATGAATAATGTGGAAATTGAACAAGTTGAGGTGACTAAACTGCTTTGAGTAACCCTGGATTGTAGACTGTCATGGTCAAAGGATATTGATACAACAGTAGCTAAGATAGGGAGAAGTATGTCCATAATTAAGCGCTGCTCTGCCTTCTTAACAACACTATCAACAAGGCAGGTCCCACATGCCCTAGTTTTGTTGCACCTAGACTACTGTTCAGTAGTGTAGTCTGGTGCCACAAAGAGGGACTTTGGAAAATTGCATTTGGCTCAGAACAGGGCAGCACGGCTGGCCCTTAAAAGTACATGGAGAGCTAACATTAATGACATCCATGTCAGTCTCTCCTGGCTCAGAGTGGAAGAGAGATTGACTTCATCACTGCTTGTTTTTGTAAGAGGTGTTGACGAGCTGAACACCCATGCATACCCCACAAGACATGCCACCATAGGTCTCTTCACAGTCCCCAAGTCCAGAACAGACTATGGGAGACGCACAGTACTACATAGAGCCATAACTACATGGAACTCTATTCCACATCAGGTAACTGAATCAGGCCGTAGAATCAGATAAAAAAGGTAAAAATACACCTTATGGAACAACGGGGACTGTGAAGAGACACACACAAGGGTATAGACACATGCGATATTGTGATATTGTTGATTGGTGGTATTAAACATTTTGTATTGTAGATAGGTAGTGGTGTAATAATGCCATATGATGTACTGTTTTATATTTGGTTTTATATGCAATGTAAATGCTTTAATATGTTTGGACCCCAGAAAGAGTAGCTGCTGCCTTGGCAGCAGCTAATGGGGATCCCTAATAAATACAAATACAAATAGGCGATTGTGTGCTTCCAACATTGTGGCAACAGTTTCAACCCCATCGAACACCTTTGGGATGAATTGGAACGCTGACTGCGAGCCAGACCTAATCGCCCAACATCAGTGCCCGACCTCACTAATGCTCTTGTGGCTGAATGGAAGCAAGTCCCCGCAGCAATGTTCCAACATCTAGTGGAAAGCGAGCAGGTGTCCACATACTTGTCGGCAGGAGACAAGGGCGTGACACATCCATCCACTGCCAAAGCCACCGGTGCCAAGCCCAGCCACATTGCCAAGACCAGACCGGTCAGATCGGCCATCTTACGCAGAGGCAAAATAACCCATTAGGTACCAGGCCAAAAGATCACAGATATGAGTTCAGGGCTATTTCTTGCATCAGAAATATAATGCCTAATATACTGCCTATTGTTTGTATTCAGAGGTAATTTGAAGATCTGCAAATTGAAGACAATACATTAACAATCTGACTGAGACATTTTATATGAGGAACTCTAAAGCCTTGACTAGAGCCTTATTACCAACACTAGTTCCTGATAAAAGGGGATGTAGCTCAGTTGGTAGAGCATGGCGTTTGCAACGCCAGGGTTGTGGGTTCGATAAAATAATGTATGCGCTAACTGTAAGTCGCTCTGGATAAGAGCGTCTGCTAAATGACTAAAATGTAAAATGTAATAAAAACAATACTTATTTCAAAGTGGAAGAATAAAAGAAATGTGTTCTGAAAAAATGCATTGTGGTTGAAATGCTACATCATTACCATACAAATAAGATAATTTATAAAATCAGTGGAAATATGAAATTCCTGTATAAAAGCATAAAAAACGTTCTCAAGCCATACAGTAAATAATGAAAAGGTACAAAAGGTTGGCCTACAGTAGGCTACAATATGTGTTTTCAACAGTAATCCTGTCATACATTTCTGGATTAATGATCTTCCTTTGTAGAATAATATCCATTATAGCTCCACCAGTTTCATTATTTTTATGCGTGGGCAAAATGGAACCATACATGCACGGGTTGGACGCACACACTTCAACAGTCCTTCAACAGGCCAATGTCTGTTATATGAATATGGGTGTATGTGGGCAACCTTGCAACAATAGCTATGTTTTCATTAACTTGACCAGTGATTTTTTTGTAGACATTTAAAAAGTTTGCATAGAAAATATATGTGACAATTGCCTTCTAGGGTGCATTTCTGAGGAGGTTGGTGGGAGGAGCTTTAAGAGGATGGACTCATTGTAATGGTTGGAATGGAATAAATGTAATGGAGACAAACATGTGGTTTCCATATGTTTGTTGTGTTTGATACCGTTCCATATGTTCCATTCCAGCCATTACAATGTGCCCGTCCTCCTATAGCTCCTCCCACCAGCCTCCTCTGAAATGCACCCTAGAAGGCAATTGTTGCATCTATTTTCTATGCAAACCGCTGTTAAACCACCAAGCAAGGAGTTATTGTTTGAAGGTCAATGAGAGAGTGTTGAATTTGGTCAACAAAAAAAGTATGGCTTATTTGCTATGTGAGGTTTATTTGATCGAATAGAAGTTTGGTAATGCTTAAGTTGTTACGAGTGTACTGATATAAGTAGGACACCTGACATCCCGGCAACTAAAAAAATAAAAATGTATATCGGAGTTGTCTCGAGATGGCTATGCATATTCATGGCATGAAGCTAGTAGCATGGCTTCTAGGGCTGTTGCGGTGGCAGTATTACCGCCACACCGGCAGTCATGACTGCAGTAAAATTCTATCTGACCGTTGAGTCACGTTAATCTCCTCTTATGCACTCTGGACATGTGTTAGTAGTACCCAACAGCCAGCCTTTGAACCACAAGCTTCTCTGCTGCCTCAGTTGGGCAGAGGCACTGAGAGAGAGAAGATGGGTCTCAAACAATGGCAAGGTGGACTTATGTCAATCAGTAAAGCCATTTGAAAACCCTGTCTCCTAGTTTGCGAGTTGTCAAAACACCCACAGAAGAAGAAAAGAGGAATCCAGAGCCAGGGTTTTCAGTTGGCTTTATGGTTTCACACAATTACGCATGCTTAGCCATTTGGCTAACTTCCAGCTTTTAACTTCCAGCTTCCGGCTAACTAACACACTTTTCAATACCAGGCCTTAGAGACATTAGTGTGACGAGTCGATCAGGTAGTTGCTACCGAGGGACCCATTTCTACTCCCGGCAGCCCCTTTCTACAGGAGATGCCGGATATATGGCCAACAACACGGTTAGCTTTTTCTATGAAGGACAAGGAGTCCAATGATCATGACCAGAGACATGTTTGCAAGGTCGGTGCTATTGGGAGCTTTAGCCTGCAAGGGAACTCACTTGAGTCCTATGATGTAATGTTTTACATGGAGGCAAAGTGTCACACTGCAATGGACTGTATGCCAGAGCAAATGCAAGGCCACTGTCACTTCTTACCATGACATGCCTTTAGAAAAGGAACTTCCGCACTATAACTGTGCACATGTACAATCCCCACATTCCAGATGAGGCTGTAGCAGCATTTGTGAGACGGTATTGTGATGTGACCTTGTTTGCAGCCTACAACAAGGACTCGTATGCAGGATGACCAATGTACCATCCCCTCACTTTGTGCTCTCACAGTTTAGGGGCAGCGCTCTGTCTCTCCTTCTCGCCTTTCCGGAGTCATAATTACAACTACAACTATTGATAAATTATCCAACCCAAATTTAGAATGAAAGTCCCTAGTGCTTCACGTTGAGTCTATCACTCGAATTTAAGACCCTCAACTTAGTACACACCGACACTGGCAGAATGTACATTTACAGAGAGGGGGACTTATACACTACCGTTCAAAAGTTTGGGGTCACTTAGAAATGTCCTTGTCCATTAAAATAACATCAAATTGATCAGAAATACAGTGTAGACATTGTTAATGTTGTAAATGGCTATTGTAGCTGGAAACGGCTGATTTTTAATGGAATATCTACACAGGCGTACAGAGGCCCATTATCAGCAACCATCAGTCCTGTGTTCCAATGGCACGTTGTGTTTGCTAATCCAAGTTTATAATTTTAAAAGGCTAATTGATCATTAGAAAACCCTTTTGCAATTATGTTTTTATTTTAATTAATTTTTTGTGGGGGTAGATCAGCTTTAATATTGCAGATAGATTGTAACTTCCATCAATGTAATTGTCTGCATCACTTCCAATCCCCCCATATGTTTTTTTTTTTCAAATAATATATATATATATATATATACACACATACATATAAATACATATATATACATTTATATATATTCATATCCTTTAAAAAACATATATTTCCCTTTATTACTTTCCAACCCCACCACCCCTTCCCTAATTGGAGTAAACTAGTGAACAACAATGCTTAGGCCTCTACTTCCAGCTTATTTATACTATATACATTTTATGGACACAGTCAATTTTACAATAATTATATTTTGTTTGTTTTTACTCATGAACTTCCTCCAACCTCAACCTCTCCGATCATTTTCATGATGTCCATTCGGTATGCCATATCTTTCTAACTGTGCTCTTTCACAAAGGCTCTCAACCTATAACCTATATATATTATGTGACATAGTATGCTTTACATTAGTTATCTTGTTGATTAGTTGTTGTTAGTTGTTATTAGTCCCATCCTTCAACTCCATTAAACACCACCCATCTATCTCTTAACACCATCCATATTGGATTTCTATTTGCCATATATTTTTCAACTGTACTGTGATGTGATGTTTACAAAAGTTCTGAACCCTTCTATTCTCATTGTTTCTACAGATTGTAAATTGAAAATAATTATTTTGCTAAAAGTATTATTATATTATTGATCGATTGACTATGACTTTTCAGATCACCCAGTAATGCTATCTGCAGGATTAGCTCCAGGTAAATATTGCAATCCTTTAGCCACTCCTGGACCTGTGTCCAAAAACAAGTTACAAATGGACAGTACCAAAACAAATTATCTAATGATTCTGTCTCTTCGCAGCAAAATCTGCAGAGCTGGGAAGATTGTACCCCATATAAATAACATTCTATTTTGCAATTATGTTAGCACAGCTGAAAACTGTTGTGCTGATTAAAGAAGTGATAAAACTGGCCTTGAGACTAGTTGACTATCTGGAGCATCAGCAATTGTGGGTTCGATTACAGGATCAAAATGTCCAGAAACAAATTACTTTCTTCTGAAACTCGTCAGTCTATTCTTGTTCTGAGAAATGAAGGCTATTCCATGCGAGAAATTGCCAAGAAACTGAAGATCTTGTACAACGCTGTGTACTACTCCCTGCACAGAACAGCGCAAACTGGCTCTAACCAGAATAGAAAGAGGAGCGCTGTTGCTTTCATTCGAATAGTGACTGTAGAGACCCTTCTACTTGCTGCTCTCTGTTCAACAACCCACTGTTCGAGTTTGTCCTCTAACTGTGGCCATCTCGCTTTGTTCCCTCGGAAACTCTGTTTAGTCTTCTTTACTTGGCGCAGGTCATCTTCTTGCTTCCTCCACTTCCGTACCATTGATTCATTAATAGTTGAATTATCTCGCTGCTGCTCTATTCCCATATTCTACTGCGTGACCGACAGCCTTGAGCTTGAACTCTGCGTCGTAAGCGTGTCTCTTGAAAGGTGCCATTTTGGGGTCTTTATACACACACAAGTGGTGTGGGACTGTGAGTAAGCACAGTACCGGTAGTTTACTGACTACGGTAGCCGTAATGCTGCAAGCGGTGCGGCTTTGTAGTTTACCAGTCGTACTGAAACATTTCATTATTATTAAATTGTTTTTATTGTTTTTTCATACTGAAACATTTTGACAGAGCGCCTTGAGCGCCGTGTACAACCAGTATGGATCAACCAATTAACCAATTGATCCATATATAGTGCTCCGGATTATAAGGCGCACTGTCGTTTTTTGAGAATATTAAAGGCTTTTAAGTGGCCGTATAGTGCGGAAAATACGGTATGTAAATCATGCAAATATAACTTGTCTGTGTAAGCAGTATATAACAGAACTAACGGGACTGCCCTGGCTGAGGTCCCAACCGACGGTACTATGGTACATTAAGTTTGCTGGAACCTCTCCAGCTTGCTAATAATAAATCATTATTCATTTAATTTTGACTTCAGGTGTCCCTGGTGTTGAATTTCCACGACAAGATGTATACGATGGTGCATCTGAATGACTGACTGACGTGAATCTCCTCTTGAAACAGACAGAAATCTGGGACCAATGACGTCTCACACTCTCGAGAAAACCTACAGTGGGAGAACAAGTATTTGATACACTGCCGATTTTGCAGGTTTTCCTACTTACAAAGCATGTAGAGGTCTGTAATTTTTATCATAGGTACACTTCAACTGTGAGAGATGGAATCTAAAACAAAAATCCAGAAAATCACATTGTATGATTTTTAAGTAATTAATTTGCATTTTATTGCATGACATAAATATTTGATACATCAGAAAAGCAGAACTTTAATATTTGGTACAGAAACCTTTGTTTGCAATTACAGAGATCATACGTTTCCTGTAGGTCTTGACCAGGTTTGCACACACTGCAGCAGGGATTTTGGCCCACTCCTCCATACAGACCTCCAGATCCTTCAGGTTTTGGGGGCTGTCGCTGGGCAATACAGACTTTCAGCTCCCCCTCCAAAGATGTTCTATTGGGTTCAGGTCTGGAGACTGGCTGAGGCCACTCCAGGACCTTGAGATGCTTCTTACGGAGCCACTCCTTAGTTGCCCTGGCTGTGTGTTTCGGGTCGTTGTCATGCTGGAAGACCCAGCCACGACCCATCTTCACTGCTCTTACTGAGGAAAGGAGGTTGTTGGCCAAGATCTCGTGATACATGGCCCCATCCATCCCTCCCCTCAATACGGTGCATTCGTCCTGTCCCCTTTGCAGAAAAGCATCCCCAAAGAATGATGTTTCCACCTCCATGCTTCATGGTTGGGATGGTGTTCTTGGGGTTGTACTCATCCTTCTTCTTCCTCCAAACACGGCAAGTGGAGTTTAGACCAAAAAGCTCTATTTTTGTCTCATCAGACCACATGACCTTCTCCCATTCCTCCTCTGGATCATCCAGATGGTCATTGGCAAACTTCAGATGGGCCTGGACATGCGCTGGCTTGAGCAGGGGGGACCTTGCGTGCGCTGCAGGATTTTAATCCATGACGGCGTAGTGTGTTACTAATGGTTTTCTTTGAGACTGTGGTCCCAGCTCTCTTCAGGTCATTGACCAGGTCCTGCCGTGTAGTTCTGGGCTGATCCCTCACCTTCTCATGATCATTGATGCCCCACAAGGTGAGATCTTGCATGGAGCCCCCAGACCGAGGGTGATTGACCGTCATCTTGAACTTCTTCCATTTTTCTAATAATTGCGCCAACAGTTGTTCGCCTTCTCACCAAGCTGCTTGCCTATTGTCCTGTAGCCCATCCCAGCCTTGTGCAGGTCTACAATTTTATCCCTGATGTCCTTACACATCTCTCTGGTCTTGGCCATTGTGGAGAGGTTGGAGTCTGTTTGATTGAGTGTGTGGACAGGTGTATTTTATACAGTGTAACGAGTTCAAACAGGTGCAGTTAATTCAGGTAATGAGTGGAGAACAGGAGGGCTTCTTAAAGAAAAACTAACAGGTCTGTGAGAGACGGAATTCTTACTGGTTGGTAGGTGATCAAATACTTATGTCATGCAATAAAATGCAAATTAATTACTTAAAATCATACAATGTGATTTTCTGGATTTTTGTTTTAGATTCCGTCTCTCGCAGTTTAAGTGTACCCTATGATAAAAATTACAGACCTCAACATGCTTTGTAAGTAGGAAAACCTGCAAAATCGGCAGTGTATCAATTACTTGTTCTCCCCACTGTAAATGATCTTTAAGCTTTCCGTTTATGATGCACCATGCTGCCTTGTTGACAACATGACCAACAATTCATGGGCCATCGAGCAGTGTCCTGCGGCACAGCATAATCAAATCCCCCGACTGTGGAATGCTCCACCGGATGTGATGGCTTGTATCATGATGGTTTTAAAATCTTCATAAGAGGTCAGGTGTGCTATGGGGAATGTGATTATGTTTGAGCAAGCACTGACTGTAGGGTAGCATAGGGTGTGCACTGGCATTCAGACTTGACACTCATGATCAAATTTGAAGACAATTCTAAAGGCCTGCTGTTCAGACAGCAGTAGTGGCTTGTGCCCCTGACCCGTCAGCCATTGAATAACTTTAGGGACAGTGGGAACTGTTAGTCTGGATGGCTTCAGTTCTGTCCATCTTCTTCCTCCCCTACTTGTTCACCGTGCACTGCTGCTTCCTTTTCCTCCATTCCTCCTGAAACACACAGTTACAGGTGTGTGTTTTTGATAGTGACAATGTCAACATCAATGTGAAAAACAGTGCTGTGTTCATAGTATGGTCTATGGCTTTTGAAGGCAAGTAAGCCAAAAGTAACAAAGTAATTGGACTATGTTACTGGAGTGAGTAATCCAATAGATTTTACCATTATAAACTGGTAATCAGCAACTGAACACATTATCAGTTATCATCCCAACCCTGTTGGTTTATGACCAAATGTTGACAATTTCAACAACAAAAAATACAAGGTTGAGGCTCACCTGCAGTTTCCACATCTTGAACAAAGTCCTGAATGTAGTTTATTATCTGACTCTCTGGCAGTCCTGGAGGTTCCTCTTCCGCTCATTTCAGGAGCTATGAGGCTGACTACGTAGTCAGCATCCGGTTGAAAAAGGATAAATAAAATTTAGAAATATATCTGACATACAACATAACTAGTAATAAAACAAATTCACAAACGGGTGCAATCTTACCCAGGGACAAAGAGACTCTTGCAGAGATTTGACTGCTTCTGAAGGACATCCAGGAAGTTGTACAACTTATGTAGGAGGTATACACTGAAAATAAAAGGTTTCCAGGCCTTTGTAGTCCTGCCTGGTGTTCTGGAAGAAGGGTTTATTCTTATTTTTCCAGAGGCAGCCTGCCTCCAGAAGAGGTTCGGAAAGCAAAATTCACATTGATAAGTCTACATTTGAGTTTATTTGATCTCAAAATTGTAATGAGAAACAGTTTAGGGAAGTGGAAAAGAGGTATATGAGAGTTGTAAGTGTGCGTCACTATGTATCAGAGAGAGCATATCTTCTAATCTTATTTTGTGTCAGCATATGTGTAAAGTACCAAACTAAGAACTACCAACTTGGGATGCATAACAGTTTCAGAGTGAGAGAGCGAGAGCAAGAGCGAGAGCGAGGGATGATAATGAGAAAAATAATACATAATTTACAGATTATTGGATGAATTTATCAACGTCAAAACAGTGGGAAGACCCCATGATGGGTTGGGTATAGACAGCAAAATGACACATTTCCTGTATTCTGGGACCATTGATATGCACCTGGCCATCTCCTGGTTACTGGAGGAATGCAATTGTCTCTGGGTCTGTCCCTGCACCTCTGTCTGCTGATGCCCCTGACATTACATTTGACATTTAAGTCATTTAGCAGACGCTCTTATCCAGAGCGACTTACAGGAGCAAGTAGGGTTAAGTGCCTTGCTCAAGGGCACATCGACAGATTTTTCACCTAGTCGGCTCGGGGATTAGAACCAGCGACCTTTCGGTTACTGCACAACGCTCTTAACCACTAAGCTACCTGCCGCCCTGACTATGCAATTGATGCACCTGAGCTTGCTGATGAGGTGGCACTGGACTCTGACCATGATTAATAGTCTGGGTCAGCACAGAGATTAGGCTGTGTGCAGCCGAAACCACCTCTGAATAGTCTCTCTGCTGAATACAAAGTCAACATTAGCTGGATATAGGGACAAGGGAAAAGCATTAACCGACTTGACCAAATTTGAATGTCTCAAGCTTAAATAGATAGCTAGTCCAGAACATTTTGCTAAGGGTAATTCAGATACAATCATACAGTGGGGGAAACATTTATTTAGTCAGCCAAAAATTGTGCAAGTTCTCCCACTTAAAAAGATGAGAGAGGCCTGTAATTTTCATCATAGGTACACATCAACTATGACAGACAAATTGAGAAAAGAAAATCCAGAAAATCACATTGTAGGATTTTTTAATGAATTTATTTGCAAATTATGGTGGAAAATAAGTATTTGGTCACCTACAAACAAGCAAGATTTCTGGTCTCACAGACCTGTAACTTCTTCTTTAAGAGGCTCCTCTGTCCTCCACTCGTTACCTGTATTAATGGCACCTGTTTGAACTTGTTATCAGTATAAAAGACACCTGTCCACAACCTCAAACAGTCACACTCCAAACTCCAATATGGCCAAGACCAAAGAGCTGTCAAAGGACACCAGAAACAACATTGTAGACCTGCACCAGGCTGGGAAGACTGAATCTGCAATAGGTAAGCAGCTTGGTTTGAAGAAATCAACTGTGGGAGCAATTATTAGGAAATGGAAGACATACAAGACCACTGATAATCTCCCTCGATCTGGGGCTCCACGCAAGATCTCACCCCGTGGGGTCAAAATGATCACAAGAACGGTGAGCAAAAATCCCAGAACCACACGGGGTGACCTAGTGAATGACCTGCAGAGAGTTGGGACCAAAGTAACAAAGCCTACCATCAGTAACACACTACGCCGCCAGGGACTCAAATCCTGCAGTGCCAGACGTGTCCCCCCTGCTTAAGCCAGTACATGTCCAGGCCCGTCTGAAGTTTGCTAGAGTGCATTTGGACGATCCAGAAGAGGATTGGGAGAATGTCATATGGTCAGATGAAACCAAAATAGAACTTTTTGGTAAAAACTCAACTCGTCGTGTTTGGAGGACAAAGAATGCTGAGTTGCATCCAAAGAACACCATACCTACTGTGAAGCATGGGGGTGGAAACATCATGCTTTGGGGCTGTTTTTCTGCAAAGGGACCAGGACGACTGATCCGTGTAAAGGAAAGAATGAATGGGGCCATGTATCGTGAGATTTTGAGTGAAAACCTCCTTCCATCAGCAAGGGCATTGAAGATGAAACGTGGCTGGGTCTTTCAGCATGACAATGATCCCAAACACACCGCCGGGCAACGAAGGAGTGGCTTCGTAAGAAGCATTTCAAGGTCCTGGAGTGGCCTAGCCAGTCTCCAGATCTCAACCCCATAGAAAATCTTTTGGAGGGAGTTGAAAGTCTGTGTTGCCCAGCGACAGCCCCAAAACATCACTGCTCTAGAGGAGATCTGCATGGAGGAATGGGCCAAAAATACCAGCAGCAGTGTGTGAAAACCTTGTGAAGACTTACAGAAAACGTTTGACCTGTGTCATTGCCAACAAAGGGTATATAACAAAGTATTGAGAAACTTTTGTTATTGACCAAATACTTATTTTCCACCATAATTTGCAAATAAATTCATTAAAAATCCTACAATGTGATTTTCTGGATTTTTTTCTCAATTTGTCTGTCATAGTTGATGTGTGTACCTATGATGAAAATTACAAATTTTTTAAGTGGGAGAACTTGCACAATTTTTGGCTGACTAAAACTTTTTTCCCCCACTGTATATGTATGACTAGTTTGAACATATGCTTTCCGTAAACCAAGTAGCTGTCCATAAAGGGCGAAATGTGATTTCAATCTCATGATGTAAGAGTATTATCGTGTCATGGTGGATACATGTAATGTTACCTATCTAGTTAACTGGAGACATTCGTGATGGGACTAAAATCACAATGGCTTATTTCGACGTGACTTGGTTTAATAAAAACATACGGACAACCCTATGGCTGGCAGTGGCTAGCTACAGGCTGGCAGCGACTAGTTACAGGCATGTAGTGTCTTGCATTCATTCCATTTGGCTAGCTAGTCAGACCCCTTAAGACAGCTGACTAAACTATGTAATTAACGTACTTCAAAATTATAAACTGAACAAATATATAAACGCAACATATAAAGTGTTGGTCCCATGTTTCATGAGCTGAAATAAAAGATCCCAGATATGTCCCATATGCACAAAAAGCTTATTTCTCTCAAATTTTGTGCACAAATTTGTTTACATCCCTGATAGTGTGTAAGGACAGACGATGGGAGACGAGAAGCAAGTACAGGGAGGAACATTTATTGAAAAAACAGACAGGAACAAAACACTGACAGTGTTTGGACAACGGAAAACGAAACAACATTAACGCTGACACTGGGATCAAACAGAGGAACAGACAGCTATAGGGGAGGTAATTAAGCCGTGATGAAATTCAGGTGAGTCCAATGAAGCGCTGATGCGCGTAACGATGGTGACAGGTGTGCGTAATGATGGGTAGCCTGGTGCCCTCGAGCTCCAGGGAGGGGGAGCGGGAGTAGGCGTGACATAGTGAGCGTTTCTCCTTGCCAAGATAATCCATCCAGCTGACAGGTGTGGCATATCAAGAAGCTGATTAAACACCATGCAGTATTGTCACACAACACAATGTCACAGATGTCTCAAGTTTTGAGGGAGCGTGCAATTGGCATGCTGACTTGCAGGAATGTCCACCAGACTGTTGCCTCTGTCGTTTTAGAGATTTTTTTAGGGGGTAGATCAGCTTTAATATTGCAGATAGATTGTAACTTCCATCAATGTAATTATCTGCATCACTTCCAATCCCCCATATGTTTTCTTTATTTATTTTCTCGCAATATATATATATATATATATATATATATATATATATATATATATATATATATATATATACATAAATACACACACACACATACAGTGAGGGAAAAAGTGATTTGATCCCCTGCTGATTTTGTAAGTTTGCCCACTGAACAGTGAGAGACAGAATAACAACAAAAAAATCCAGTAAAACGCATGTCAAAAATGTTATACATTTATTTGCATTTTAATGAGGGGGAAATAAGTATTTGACACGCTCTCAATCAGAAAGATTTCTGGCTCCCAGGTGTCTTTTATACAGGTGACGAGCTGATATTAGGAGCACACTCTTAAAAGGAGTGCTCCTAATCTCAGTTTGTTACTTGTATAAAAGACACCTGTCCACAGAAGCAATCAATCAATCAGATTCCAAACTCTCCACCATGGCCAAGACCAAAGAGCTCTCCAGGTACAAGATTGTAGACCTAAACAAGGCTGGAATGGGCTACAAGACCATCGCCAAGCAGCTTGGTGAGAAGGTGACAACAGTTGGAACAATGGAAGAAACACAAAATAACTGTCAATCTCCCTCGGCCTGGGGCTCCATGCAAGATCTCACCTCGTGGAGTTGCAATGATCATGAGAACGGTGAGGAATCAGCCCAGAACTACACGGGAGGATCTTGTCAATGATGTCAAGGCAGCTGGGACAATAGTCACCAAGAAAACAATTGGTAACACACTACGCCGTGAACGACTGAAATCCTGCAGCGCCCGCAAGGTCCTCCTGCTCAAGAAAGCACATATACATGCCCGTCGGAAGTTTGCCAATGAACATCTGAATGATTCAGAGGAGAACAGGGTGAAAGTGTTGTGGTCAGATGAGACCAAAATTGAACTCTTTGGAACACCATCCCCACCGTCAAACATGGAGGTGGAAACATTATGCTTTGGGGGTGTTTTTCTACTAAGGGGACAGGACAACTTCGCTGCATTAATGGGACGATGGACGGGCCATATACTGTCAAATCTTGGGTGAGAACCTCTTCCCTCAGCCAGGGCATTGAAAATGGGTTGTGGATGGGTATTCCAGCATGACAATGACCCAAAACACACGGCCAAGGCAACAAAGGAGTGGCTCAAGAAGAAGCACATTAAGGTCCTGGAGTGGCCTAGCCAATCTCCAGACCTTAATCCCATAGAAAATCTGTGGAGGGGAGCTGAAAGTTTGAGTTGCCAAATGTCAGCCTCGAAACCTTAATGACTTGGAGAAGATCTGCAAAGAGGAGTGGGACAAAATCCCTCCTGAGATGTGTGCAAACCTGGTGGCCAACTACAAGAAACGTCTGACCTCTGTGATTGCCAACAAGGGTTCTGCCACCAAGTACTAAGTAATGTTTTGCAGAGGGGTCAAATACTTATTTCCCTCATTAAAATGCAAATACATTTATAACATTTTTGACATGCGTTTTTTCTGGATTTTTTTGTTGTTATTCTGTCTCTCACTGTTCAAATAAACCTACCATTAAAATTATAGACTGATCATGTCTGTCAGTGGGCAAATGTACAAAATCAGCAGGGATCAAATACTTTTCCCTCACTGTACATACATATACGCATATACATACATATATACATACATATCCTTTAAATATATATATATATTTCCTTTATTACTTTCCAACCCCACCATCCCTTCCCTAATTGGAGTAAACTAGTGAACAACAATGCTTAGGCCTCTACTTCATGCTTATACATACTATATACATTTTATGGACACAGACAATTTTACAATAATTATATTTTGTTTGTTTTTACTCCTGAACTTCCTCCGATCATTTTCATGATGTCCATCTGGTATGCTTCTATATGCCATATCTTTCTAACTGTACTCTTACACAAAAGCTCACAATATATAACCTATATACTTATTATGGACACAGCATGTCTTACACTAGTTATCTTGTTGTTATTTGTTGTTGTTATTAGTCCCATCCTTCAGCTCCATTCAACACCTCCCATCTATCTCTTAACACCATCCATATTGGATTTCTATTTGCCATATATTTTTCAACTGTACTGTGATGTTTTACAAAAGTTCTGAACCTTTCTATTCACATTGTTTCTACAGTTTGTGAATTGAAAATAAACATTTTTGCTAAAAGTATTATTATATTATTGATCGATTGACTATGACTTTTCAGATCACCCAGTAGTGCTATCTGCAGGGTCAGCTCCATGCAAATATTGCAATCCTTCAGCCTTTCCTGGACCTGTGTCCAGAAACAAGCTACACATGGACAGTACCCAAACAAATGATCTAATGATTCTGTCTCTTCACAGCCAAATCTGCAGAGCTGGGAAGATTGTATCCCCCATACAAATAACATTCTATTGGTAGGAAGAATTTTATAGAATTATTTTAATTGAACAATTCTAAGTTTTGAATCCGGCGTTGTTTTGCGTATCAGTTCATAAAGCTCCTGAGTGGCGCAGTGGTCTAAGGCACTGCATCGCAGTGCAAACTGTGCCACTAGAGATCCTGGTTCGAATCCAGGCTCTGTCGCAGCCGGCCGCGACCAGGAGACCCATGGGGCGGCGCACAATTGGCCCAGCGTCGTCCAGGGTAGAGGAGGGAATGGCCGGCAGGGATGTAGCTCAGTTAATAGAGCATGGCGTTTGCAACGCCAGGGTTGTGGGTTTGATTCCCACGGGGGGCAAGTATAAAAAAAGATATATGTATTCACTAACTGTAAGTCGCTCTGGATAAGAGCGTCTGCTAAATGACTAAAATGTAAATGTAATAAACACTATGCCATGGAATTGGTACGTTAAAAATCTCTTCCCAACTATTTTGCACTCTACATGGGACGGCTGTCAATCTTTTGGTCCTTAAATGAAACTGATAAAAACTGTTATTTATCACAATTTTCTTTAACCAATGTTCTTTAATGCAAGGCCGACAGACAAGTTCCTTACTTTTCCTCCTTCCACTTTACTCTTCCATTTTTGTGGTAATGCTGCAATTATTTGGTTCTAATTTTGGGTAGAGCAGACATTTCCATATGTTTTTGTTAGCTGCATAACTCCACCAATTCTACCGATAATATCATTTACGAAGATTATACCTTTTTTTTTATGTTCTCAAAAAATAATGTTTTTTTATTATCAATTAGTATATTTGAGTTTAACCACAATATTTGTTGCAATATTTGTTCTGTCATTTCTGGAGGATTAAATCCAAATTGTAACCAACTTTCTATGGCTTGTTTTAGAAATAGGTGATATTTGGGAGATTATTCCCCTTTTCAAATACCTGAAAGTGAGGGGGTTGTAATCTGAATAAAGGGAAAAAGTCCCTTCTTGAACATTGGGTGAGACAATCTTACTAGTTTGCTAGAGAACCAGTTCGGATTTAAGTATAATTTTTGTATGACTGAAGCTTTTAGTGATAGGTCTAATGCTTTAATATTTAATAATTTCTGTTCTCCGAATTCATATTCATTATATAAATAGGCCCGTTTAATTTTGCAAGATCTTATATAATTTTGCTAACTTTCTATTAAAATGTATTGGAGTGAGATATATTTCATTTGGGATATGTATTCTGAGTATATCCACATCACCATCAGACCATTTTATTGGTAAACTACAAGGTAATGTAAAAATTGTATTTTTTAGTGATCCAATACGTAATGTAGTACATTTATTATAATTTGGTTGTAATCCAGAGTGGTTCGAAAATGTATCCAGATCCTCTATGAGGCTGTGGAGGGATTCAAGTTGTGGATTTAAAAGAAAACATGAATCATCAGCATACAATGACACCTTTGTTTTTAAGCCCTGGATTTCTAATCCCTTGATATTATTGTTGGATCTGATTTTAATAGCTAATATCTCGATCGCAATAATGAATAGATATGCCGATAGTGGACAACCTTGTTTCACTCCTCTTGACAGTTTAAAACCTTCTGAGAAATAGCCATTATTTACTATTTTACACCTAGGGTTACTACACATGATTTTAACCCAATTTATAAGAGATTGACCAAAATAGAAATGCTCCAGGATTTTATATATAAACCCCAGTCGTACTTTATCAAATGCCTTTTCGATGTCTGCTATGAATAGTAGGCCTGGTTTCCCAGATTTTCCATAGTGTTCTATTGTTTCCAGTACTTGCCTTATATTATCTCCAATGTATCGCCCATGTAAAAAACCTGTCTGATTAGAATGAATAATGTCCGACAATACCTTTTTAATTCTATGCCCTATACATTTTGCTAGAATTTTGGACTGGATCTTTATATTTTCCACTTGTATCCTGTTTCAGTAATAATGATATCAGACCTTCTTCTTGAGTGTTTGGCTGTAGGTCTAACCGGCCTCACACCTGCGACCACGTGTATGGCTTTGTGTGGGCGAGCGGTTTGCTGATGTCAACATTGTGAACAGAGTGCCTCATGGTGGCGGTAGGGTTATAGTATTGGCAGGCATAAGCTATGGACAATGAACACAATAGCATTTTTATCGTTGGCAATTTGAATGCACAAAAATACAGTGACGAGATCCTAAGGCCCATTTTTTTTAAAGGTCTCTGTGACCGAAAGATCCATAAGACTTTGCCATAAGCCATAAGACTGCTGAACAACTAATCAAATGGCCACCCGGACTATTTACATTGAGCCCCCTCCCTTTTGTTTTACGGCTGCTACACGCTGTTTATTATCTATCCATAGTCACTTTACCCCTACCTACATGTACAAATTACCTCGACTAACCTGTACCCCCGCACATTTACTTGGTACCGGTACCCCCTATGTATAGCCTCGTTGTTATTTTATTCTGTTTATTTTTTTACTTTAGTTTATTTAGTAAATATTTTCTTAACTCTATTTCTTGAACTGCATTGTCGGTTAAGGGCTTGAAAGTAAGCATTTCACAGTAAGGTCTACACCTGTTGTATTCGGCGCATGTGACAAATAAAATGTGATTTGGATCTGTATTCCCAGTCATGTAAAATCCATAGATTAGGGCCTAATTTATTTATTTCAATTGACTGATTTCCTCATATGAACTGTAACTCAGTAAAATCAATGAAATTGTTTCATGTTGCATTTATAATTTTGTTCAGTATATTAAGCGTATCTTTATACAATACATTTCATGGTATCAGGCAAGATTGGATCTAGGCTACAGGTATTGTTTTGGGAATAGCTATTTAGTGTTGTCGCTATTGTATGGCACTCTCACACGCACACACTCACTCACCCCATCACTCACTCACTTACTCTGGGCAATCCTTTCACTACGGCTGGCAGTGGCTAGTTGTAACGTTACAGACATGCAGTCTTGCGATTTATTCCATTTCCATTTGGCTAGCTAGTCTGACACCAAAGCCAGCCAACTAAGCTAACGTACTTCAAAATTGTCAGTCACGGTCAATAATGTACGGATATTAGAAGGATGTCTTTCTAATACATTTAATGACAAACCATGTAACTACTTAGGTAAACATATGAATTACCTGTTACCCAAAGTTCGGCACAGGTGTTGGAAACTGGTTCACCATGTTTAGAACATGCGGGCACAGGGGGGAAAGATTTGGGGTGTAGTGGTGAAGTCAGACTGTCTGGTTAAGTAGCCAATTGAAAAAAGCCTTTATATCATGTTCATTGATTGGGTTAAGACGAACAGTCACTCCAAAAATGTGCCTACGCTGTCTTGTTCTGTATGCTTTGTACAAAATAATAAAATGCAGCACGACAGGATCTTTCTAAACGTAGCTCTTTATTAGCTAGCTATAACTGGCATGTTCATGTGTCTCCGGCCATGATCATCTGAAGATGACCTCACCACCTGGGTGGTCTTAACCAATCATAGCGCAGTATGATATGACGGTAGAATGCATTACAATTCAGTATGCTGACACATATTAATATTACATCCCCCTTCTTAAAAAAAAAAAGAGGAAAATGTTCTACATATTTTAAGTGTTTCTTTTGAATACATGCTCTGTAGTTTGAACTCGAGGTAAGTAACCATTTATACTGCACCAACTGCGTCAACATAACAGACTCTGAAACAATGATTCAGCATACTGTTACTTTTAGAACAAACATTTCTCAGCAACTCAGCTTTTCACTGTAGCAATGACATCTCAACATTTCAAACAAATACAATACCAAAGCATTTCAAGTTAACTTTTCAATAACAAGTTTACAGTCCGGAACTCTTTTAGGGCAGCGATCTGCCTAAACCCTTTGACATTTCACAGGTCTAGGACAGCTCTAGGCTTGACCTCTCTTCCTGACCTTGTGTGATATGAAGCTGAGCATGCTTCTGTGTCAGTCAACAGTTATTGTGGTGTTGCAGGTAAGTATGGTGAATGTTGTGTTGTGTTGTGTGTTTAGTCCATCCCATTCTCTTTCAACAGTTCATCTCGTCAGTGTTGTTATTTTGTGTTCAGTAGGTGACGACGATTGCGGTGGTACACCGCTCCTTTTGCGGTGCAAACGTGATATGAACGTTCAGTGTCAACTGGTTGGATGACGACTGCTGGCTGCACGTTTTGCATGCATTTCCTTGTAGCTGACGACCTCAGTTTGCAGCTGCTGGTTGGAGCTGGGAAGGATTGAGCGAAGTCTGCATCTCATCAACAGCTGGGCTGGTGATTTGAAGTTGTCAACTGGAGTGTTGCGGTATTCAAGGAGACTGAGGTAGGGGTCTCTCTCGTCTGCTTTTGCTTTGTCCATGAGTGATTTAGCAAACTGAACAGATTTTTCAGCAAGGCACTTTGAGGGTAATGTGGGCTTGTGGTGGCTTGTGTGAACTCCCATGCTTTTGTGAAGGATTCAAACTAATTTGATTTGTAACAGGGGCCATTGTCAGATATGAAAGTCTCTACAATGCCATGCCTGGCAAATTCTGCTTTCAGCTTGTGTATCACAGCTGCAGATGTGGTGTTGTCGAGTTCGAAGTATCTGCTGTAGTAGTCCACTGTTATAATGTAGTCCTCGTTGTTCCAGATGAACAGATTGGTTGCCACGACCTGCCAGGGTTGGTCTGGGATACAGTGAGGTAACATTAGCTCTTTGGTGTTTGAAGGGCGTCGTTCAAGACAGGTGGGGCATTTACCAACCATGTTCTCTATTTGTTTGCACATTCCGGCCAAAACAAAATGTCCTGTGCTCTCTGTTTGCACTTTTCCATGCCCATGTGTCCAGCATGGATTTTTGTCAAAATCTCTTCTTTGAGACTGGTAGGAATGATGATTTCCTCTCCTTTGAAAATGATTCCGTTGATCTGTGATAGTTCGTCACGATGGTTCCAGAACTCTGAGACGCTCTGAGGGCATTTTCTTCTCTCCTCAGGCCATCCTGACTGTATGACTTTCCTCAGCTGAGTGAGTTGTGTCTTTTTCTGCTTGGATCTCCTTCAGTTTTGTGTCACTAACTGGTAAGTTGCTGTACACAGTGTGCACCTGCATATCCATGCCTTCACTGAAGCTGCTGTCCTTGTAGGTAAGAAACTTCCTGGAGAGTGTGTCTGCGACAGGGATGTCTTTGCCTGAACGGTGAGTGATTGTGAAGTCGTAGTTTTGTAGTTGAAGGATCATTCTCTGTAGCCTTGGTGGGGCTGCGGCTAACGGTTTCCTCATGATTGACTTGAGAGGCTTGTGGTTGGATTCCACAATGACTTGTCGTCCATAGACATACTGATGGAAACGCTTACACGCAACAGAATGGCGTACAGCTCCTTTTCGATTTGAGTGTAATTGATTTCACAGTCTGTGAGAGATTTGGAAGCGTAGCCGATGGGTTTTCCTTCCTGCAGTAGCACTGCACCTAGTCCATACTTCAACGCCGTCCACCTGGAGTTTGAGCTCTTTGTTGGGGTCGTAGTAAGCAAGGATTGGTCCTGGTTCTCTCGTGATGAAGTCATTCACTTTCTGGAAAGCGATGTCGTGTTGCTTGTCCCAGAGGAACTCACTGGACTGTTTTAGCAGCTGACGCAGGGGTGCATTAGCATTGGAGAGGCTGGGTGCGAACTTGGCTAAGTAGTTGACCATGCCAAGCACTGTTTCCAGCTCTGTGCGGTTCTTTGGTGGCGCCATTTCCTTTATGGCTGAGATCTTCATGCGGATCTGGCTTGATTCCATTCATGTGAGAAGATGTCCGAAGTAGCTGACCTCTGTAGCACCGACTGTGCTCTTCTCAGGGTTGAGCCAGACTCCTCTCTCACTAGACCTTTGCAGCATCGCGCTGAGGTTTCGTGTGTTCCTCTTTGGTTCGACCATAGACAAGGATGTCATCCACAATTTCCACAACTCCGTCGAGGCTTTCGTACACATGCTGTTGGTAAGTGGTAATGGGGGTGTTTGATAGCCTTGTTCAAGTCTCTTGGGTCGAGACATACTCTGAGCTTGCCTGTGCGTGGTTTCTCCACCACCACTAAAACGTTGACCCAATCCGTCAGTTCTGTAACCTTGGTGACGATGTCAGATTGCTCCATGCTCTCCAACTCTTTCTTCAGACGGGCGCGGAGAGCAAGGGGAATCTTTTCTCGGTGGGTAGACCACAGGGGGTTGCGTCTGGGTCAAGGTGAATGGTACATTCTCCTGGGAATAGTCCTATTCCTGTAAAAACATCAGCAAACTCCTCCATTACATTCTCTATCTCTACTGGTGCTGTCACTGATAAAACTAGCTTGATGAAGTCCATGTCTAAACATGCTTTAAGACCTAGCACTGCAGGTGCTCGAGTGTCAACCATGTAAAAGTTCAACATCATGTCACTTTCCTTGTATTTGCGTTTGAAAGTGCATGTGCCTTTTACTGGGAGCTGTTCACCACCATAACCAGTCAGTCTACGCGTGGTGGGCTGTAGCTCGGACTCAGATGTCAAGCTTCGGTATATTCATTTACATTTATGTCATTTAGTAGACGCTCTTATCCAGAGCGACTTACAAATTCGTACATCTCACCTTATAGGGGGTGGGTAGAAGGATTACTTCATCCTATCCCTGGTATTCCTTAAAGAGGTGGGGTTTCAAGTGTCTCCGGAAGGTGGTGAGTGACTCCGCTGTCCTGGCGTCGTGAGGGAGCTTGTTCCACCATTGGGGTGCCAGAGCAGCGAACAGTTTTGACTGGGCTGAGCGGGAACTGAGCTTCCGCAGAGGTAGGGGCCAGCAGGCCAGAGGTGGATGAACGCAATGCCCTCGTTTGGGTGTAGGGACTGATCAGAGCCTGAAGGTACGGAGGTGCCGTTCCCCTCACAGCTCCGTGAGGCAAGCACCATGGTCTTGTAGCAGATGCGAGCTTCAACTGGAAGCCAGTGGAGTGTGCGGAGGAGCGGGGTGACGTGAGAGAACTTGGGAAGGTTGAACACCAGACAGGCTGCGGCATTCTGGATGAGTTGTAGGGGTTTAATGGCACAGGCAGGGAGCCCAGCCAACAGGAGTTGCAGTAATCCAGACGGGAGATGACAAGTGCCTGGATTAGGACCTGAGCGCTTCCTGTAAGGCAGGGTCGTATTCAGAGGAATAATGTTTATTTGTGCACAAGTGTCTAGTTTGAACTTTAGCTCTGTGCCTTGTGTTCCTATCTCAATGTCAGCAAAGGCTTGCTCTGTCTCTGATATCTGACTTTTCTGTGTCAATGAATCAATAAACAGTTCATCAGCATTTGACTCTTTGATTGACATTTCTTCTTCACTCACTGTATGTACTGTTTTTCCACGGTAAACTCTGCACACTTTTGCAAAGTTATTCAATTTTCCACATTTAATACACCGTTTGCCTTTAGCTGGGCAATTTCCCTGTTCGACATGCACTTTGTATCCACAATATTCACCGTTTGGGGTGTTTGGAGTCTGTCTCTCTCCGTTCTGAAACATGCTCTATGGGCACCGGAGTTGTGCTTGGATGTCTGCCTGACTGCGTGCACTGCTTGTCGTGGCTGCCGCCTGAAATGGTTTTCATCTGAACCTGTGCTAGCTCGTGAGATCTGGCTATGCTCGATAGCTTTGTCCAGCGTTAGTTCAGACCCAACATTCAAAAGTTTCTCTCTCACTCGCGGTGAGTGTATTCCAAATACAATACGGTCCCTGACCATCTCATCCTTGTTTTCATAATCACAGTCTTTAACAAACAGATGCAGCGTAGTGACAAACTGTTCGCTAGCTCCCTGTACTTTCTCATGGAATTTGTACCTAGTGAAAATTGTATTGTCTTCGGCACAACATATGCTTCAAAACGATCGTAGTATGTTTTCAGTACCTTTGATTCAGCCTCTAAGTGTCCATGTGTTGTAAACGATCCAAAGGAGCAGGTAACTGCACTTTTCCTCTTCTCCTCTTTCCTTCAGAGGACCCGTGAACATTAGCTCCACATGTTGTTTGAACTTACGCCATGCATCGGGTAGATTTGTAGACCCCCAAATCCATATTTTTAGTCCTTTTACTCTGACACCATGTCTTGTTTTGTATGCTTTGTACAAAATAATAAAATGCAGCACGACAGGATCTTTGTAAACCTAGCTCTTTATTAGCTAGCTATAACTGGCATGTTCATGTGTCTCCGGCCATGATCATCTGAAGATGACCTCACCACCTGGGTGGTCTTAACCAATCATAGCGCTGTATGATACGACAGTAGAATGTATCCAATTACAATTCAGTATGCTGTCACATGAATATTACATACGCCCCTCTAAACGAGGCACAATAATTTCAATAGGTTTGGTTGTTGGGAAAGTTTACTGTAACTGTAAACGATTTCTGCATTCGCTTTCAAATAACTTGTTCAATTCTTTGTCATAGAGTTTTGCTCTCGCTTTAAAATTATTTGCTTGCAAGGGTTTGGGTTTTGATATTATTTTTGTTTACCATTATATTACTCCTGTCCCCATTGCAGAATGCAGCCTTTTGATGTCGATTTAATCCACACTTGCATTATTCCCCTCGTTTGGTGATTGGCATTTAGGCTGTGACAACGAAAAGGCAGCAGACAGACCTACGGTATGTTTTAGCAGGGATGTTTGGTAGCGTGACCTGATTTGTAAGTATGAAAATAATTTTGTCAAACACATTGTGAACCCAAAAGTGTAAGTTTGATTCTAGAGGGGGGACAAAATATAGAAAAATGATTTGGTTAAAAACAGACCGATGGTATGACTGCTACATATGTAAACTAATGAGTAGAGATAAGTACCATGAAAAGTTGAGCTATCAGTGTTCACTACTACTCACTCCTGTTCATTTTGTGGTATTTGGCATCAGTAACTTACTTTAATTTGCAATTTTTTATATTTCACTGCACTGTTGAGGTAGCCCGCATGTAAGCATTTCATTGCATAGGCTACAGCGGGGTATAAACTACAGTGGGGGAGAACAAGTATTTGATACACTGCCGATTTTGCAGGTTTTCCTACTTACAAAGCATGTAGAGGTCTGTACTTTTTATCATAGGTACACTTCAACTGTGAGAGACAGAATCTAAAACAAAAATCCAGAAATCAAATCAAATCAAATTTTATTGGTCACATGCGCCGAATACAACAGGTGCAGACATTACAGTGAAATGCTTACTTACAGCCCTTAACCAACAGTGCATTTATTTTAAACAAAAAAGTAAGAATAAAACAACAACAAAAAAGTGTTGAGAAAAAAAGAGCAGAAGTAAGATAAAGTGACAGTAGGGAGGCTATATATACAGTAAAATAAAGTGACAGTAGGGAGGCTATATATACAGGGGGGTACCGGCTAGTTGAGGTAATATGTACATGTGGGTAGAGTTAAAGTGACTATGCATAAATACTTAACAGAGTAGCAGCAGCGTAAAAAGGATGGGGTGGGGGGGCAGTGCAAATAGTCCGGGTAGCCATGATTAGCTGTTCAGGAGTCTTATGGCTTGGGGGTAGAAGCTGTTGAGAAGTCTTTTGGACCTAGACTTGGCACCCGGTACCGCTTGCCGGGCGGTAGCAGAGAGAACAGTCTATGACTAGGGTGGCTGGAGTCTTTGACAATTTTGAGGGCCTTCCTCTGACACCGCCGGTATAGAGGTCCTGGATGGCAGGGAGCTTTGCCCCAGTGATGTACTGGGCCGTACGCACTACCCTCTGTAGTGCTTGCGGTCAGAGGCCAAGCAGTTGCCATACCAGGCGGTGATGCAACCAGTCAGGATGCTCTCGATGGTGCAGCTGTAGAATTTTTTTGAGGATCTGAGGACCCATGCCAAATCTTTTTAGTCTCCTGAGGGGGAATAGGCTTTGTCGTGCCCTCTTCACGACTGTCTTGGTGTGTTTGGACCATGATAGTTCGTTGGTGATGTGGACACCAAGGAACTTGAAGCTCAACCTGTTCCACTACAGCCCCGTCGATGAGAATGGGGGGCGTGCTCAGTCCTCTTTTTTTTCCTGTAGTCCACAATCATCTCCTTTGTCTTGGTCACGTTGAGGGAGAGGTTGTGTCCTGGCACCACACGGCCAGATCTCTGACCTCCTCCCATAGGCTGTCTCATCGTTGTCGGTGATCAGGCCTACCACTGTTGTGTCGTCGGCAAACTTAATGATGGTGTTGGGAGTCGTGCCTGGCCATGCAGTCATGGGTGAACAGAGAGTACAGGAGGGGGACTGAGCACGCACCCTGAGGGGCCCCCGTGTTGAGGATCAGTGTGGCAGATGTGTTGCACCTACCCTTACCACCTGGGGGCGGCCCGTCAGGAAGTCCAGGATCCAGTTGCAGAGGGAGGTGTTTAGTCCCAGGATCCTTAGCTTAGTGATGAGCTTAGAGGGCACTAGTGGTGTTGAATGCTGAGCTGTAGTCAATGAATAGCATTCTCACATAGGTGTTCCTCTTGTCCAGGTGGGAAAGGGCAGTGTGGAGTGCGATAGAGATTGCATCATCTGTGGATCTGTTGGGGCGGTATGCAAATTGGAGTGAGTCTAGGGTTTCTGGGATTATGCTGTTGATGTGAGCCATGACCAGTCTTTCAAAGCACTTCATGGCTACAGACGTCAGTGCTACGGCCGGTAGTCATTTAGGCAGGTTATCTTAGAGTTCTTGGGCACGGGGACTATGGTGGTCTGCTTGAAACATGTTGGTATTACAGACTCAGTCAGGGACATGTTGAAAATGTCAGTGAAGACACTTGCCAGTTGGTCAGCACATGCTCGGAGTACACGTCCTGGTAATCCGTCTGGCCCTGCGGCCTTGTGAATGTTGACCTGCTTAAAAAGTCTTACTCACATCGGCTACGGAGAGCGTGATCACATAGTCGTCCGGAACAGCTGGTGCTCTCATGCATGCTTCAGTGTTGCTTGCCTCGAGCGAGCAAGAAGTGGTTTAGCTCGTCGGTAGGCTTGTGTCACTGGGCAGCTCGCGGCTGTGCTTCCCTTTGTAGTCTGTAATAGTTTTCAAGCCCTGCCACATCCGACGAGCGTCAGAGCCAGTGTAGTAGAAAATCACATTATGATTTTTAAGTAATTAATTTGCATTTTATTGCATGACATAAGTATTTGATACATCAGAAAAGCAGAACTGAATATTTGGTACAGAAACCTTTTTTTGCAATTACAGAGATCATACGTTTCCTGTAGGTCTTGACCAGGTTTGCACACACTGCAGCAGGGATTTTGGCCCACTCCTCCATACAGACCTTCTCCAGATCCTTCAGGTTTCAGGGCTGTTGCTTGGCAATACTAACTTTCAGCTCCCTCCAAAGATGTTCTATTTGGTTCAGGTCTGGAGACTGGCTAGGCTACTCCAGGACCTTGAGATGCTTCTTACGGAGCCACCCTTAGTTGCCCTGGCTGTGTGTTTCGGATCGTTGTCATGCTGGAAGACCCAGCCACAACCCATCTTCAATGCTCTTACTGAGGGAAGGAGGTTGTTGGCCAAGATCTCGCGATACATGGCCCCATCCATCCTCCCCTCAATACGGTGCAGTCGTCCTGTCCCCCTATGCAGAAAAGCATCCCCAAAGAATGATGTTTCCACCTCCATGCTTCACGGTTGGGATGGTGTTTGGGGTTGTACTCATCCTTCTTCTTCCTCCAAACACGGCGAGTGGAGTTTAGACCAGAAAGCTCTATTTTGTCTCATCAGACCACATGACCTTCTCCCATTCTTCCTTTGGATCATCCAGATGGTCATTGGCAAACCTCAGACGGGCCTGGACATGCGCTGGCTTGAGCAGGGGGATCCTTGGCGGCGCAGCAGGATTTTTAATCCATGACGGCGTAGTGTGTTACTAATGGTTTTCTTTGAGACTGTGGTCCCAGCTCTCTTCAGGTCATTGACCAGGTCCTGCCGTGTAGTTCTGGGCTGATCCCTCACCTTCCTCATGATCATTGATGGCCCACGAGGTGAGATCTTGCATGGAGCCCCAGACTGAGGGTGATTGACCGTCATCTTGAACTTCTTCCATTTTCTAATAATTGCGCCAACAGTTGTTGCCTTCTCACCAAGCTGCTTGCCTATTGTCCCGTAGCCCATCCCAGCCTTGTGCAGGTCTACAATTTTATCCCTGATGTCCTTACACAGCTCTCTGGTCTTGGCCATTGTGGAGAGGTTGGAGTCTGTTTGATTGAGTGTGTGGACAGGTGTCTTTTATACAGGCAACAAGTTCAAACAGGTGCAGTTAATACAGGTAATGAGTGGAGAACAGGAGGGCTTTTAAAGAAAAAACTAACAGGTCTGTGAGAGACGGAGTTCTTTCTGGTTGGTAGGTGATCAAATACTTATGTCATGCAATAAAATGCAAATTAATTACTTAAAAATCATACAATGTGATTTTCTGGATTTTTGTTTTAGATTCCATCTCTCACAGTTGAAGTGTACCTATGATACAAATTACAGACCTCTACATGCTTTGTAAGTAGGAAAACCTGAAAAATCGGCAGTGTATCAAATACTTGTTCTCCCCACTGTATGTATACGATGAATAAACTTTAATTTGATACAATGGGTCTAATTTCTTTTGGAAATTAAGAGACCACTAAATTGTTTTCTTAAATCAGCATCTCTACATGTATGACAGCTATTCCATTCCAGTGTCTGTTGAATTACAACACAGGCACACCTCATTCATCTGAATTAGGTACTGATTAGGTGATCACCTGACCCAAATCTTATTTAACGAGGAAAAGTATAAAAACCACTGCTGTGGTCATCACTATCCTCTTGCAATAGGACCAGCTGGATGTGGCAAAAACAGTGCTAATACCTCAAAAGTAATATTAATCAAAAAAATAACTATTGAGCATGCCAAAAGAGTTGGCAGAGGGATACAGTGAGCGTCAGGTTGCTTCCATCCTTAACATTTCAAAGACGGCGGTTCATAAGAACAAGGTCAAGCAGCAGACATTGGGGACAACAAAGCTACAGACCGGCAGAGGGCGAAAACGACTCTACTGACCGGGATGACCGCCAACTCATTCGAATGTCACTCAACAACCGTAGGATGACATCAAGTGACCTACAAAAATAATGGCAAACGGCAGCTGGAGTGAATTGCATGGCGAGGACGGTTCGAAACAGGCTCCTAGGGGCAGGGCTGAAGTCGTGCAAAGCTAGAAAAAAGCCCTTCATCAATGAGAAGCAAAGAAGAGCCAGGCTGAGGTTTGCAAAATACCATAAGGATTGGACCGTTGAGGACTGGAGTAAGGTAATCTTCTCTGATGAGTCCAATTTTTCAGCTTTGCCCAACACCTGGTCATCTAATGGTTAGACGGAGACCTGGAGAGGCCTACAAGCCACAGTGTCTCGCACCCACTGTGAAATTTGGTGATTGGTGATGATCTGGGGGTGCTTCAGCAAGGCTGGAATCGGGCAGATTTGTCTTTGTGAAGGACGCATTAATCAAGCCACGTACAAGGTTGTCCTGGAAGAAAACTTGCTTCCTTTTGCTCTGATATTGTTCCCCAACTCTGAGGATTGGTTTTTCCAGCAGGACAATGCGCCATGCCACACAGCCAGGTCGAATCAAGGTGTGGATGGAGGACCACCAGATCAAGACCCTGTCATGGCCAGCCCAATCTCCAGACCTGAACCCCATTGAAAACGCTCTGGAATGTGATCAAGAGGAAGATGGATGGTCACAAGCCATCAAAGCCGAGCTGCTTGAATTTTTGCGCCAGGAGTGGCATAAAGTCACCCAACATCAATGTGAAAGACTGGTGGAGAGCACGCCAAGACGCATGAAAGCTGTGATTGAAAATCAGGTTATTCCACCAAATATTGATTTCTGAACTCTTCCTAAGTTAAAACTTTGTGTTGTTTAAAAACTAACATTAACTTATTTTCTTTGCATTATTCGAGGTCTGACAACACCGCATCTTTTTGTTATTTTTGACCAGTTGTCATTTTCTGCAAAGAAATGCTCTAAAATGACAATATTTTTATTTGGAATTTGGGAGAAATGTCAGTAGATTATACAATAAAACATTTTATTTTTACCCAAACACATACCTATAAATAGTAAAACAAGAGACACTGATAATTTTGCAGTGGTCTCTTAATTGTTTCCGCAGCTGTATGTAGAGTAATGTTACTTTGAATCTAACCACAGCCCTTCTCCACCAGTGCTTCAACTACTCCAAAAAGCTCACCAGTAACACTTGAGAAACATTCTTGCATTTAATTATAAATATGACCATATACAAACATGGGGAATGATTGGATCAGTTGTATTAGGACCAGACAAGACTTAACATACGTAAGAATTATTTTCTCTTCCATATTCACAACGTTGTTCTTCCATTCCCAAAAGACCCAAATGGTATCAATAATAATAATAATAATACAAGAACAACAAAGTCTCACTCTGGGCTTACCAGAGAAGGACTGCTCCAGAGGTTGAATTCCAAAATGTGCAAAGGGTTAAATGAAGCCAGCAAAAACACTAGGATAGCTCTACAGTCTTGTCATAGATAGTAAGGCCTACGGTAGATTAAACCGGTCAGGGCAAGATCCGCATTATAGCGCGATGACATGTAAAGGTCATGTCCGACTGAGATGACATACAGTGCATTCGGAAGGTATTCAGACCCCTTCCCCTTTTCCACATTGTTACGTTACAGCCTTATTCTAAAATTTATTAAATACATTTCTCAATCTACACACAACACCCCATAATGACAAAGCAAAAACAGTTTTCAGAAATGTCTACAAATGTATTAAAGACAACAAGTACAAGTATTCAGACCCTTTGCTATGAGACTCGAAATCAGCTCCAGTGTGTCCTGTTTCCATTGATCATCCTTGAGATGTTTCTACAACTTGATTGGAGTCCACCTGTGGCAAATTCAATTGATTGGTCATGATTTGGAAAAGGCACACACCTATCTATATAAAGGTCCCACAGTTGACAGTGCATGTCAGAGCAAAAACCAAGCCATGAGGTCAAACGAATTGTCCGTAGAGCTCCGAGACAGAATTGTGTCGAGGCACAGATCTGGGGAAGGGTACCCAAAAAAAAATCTGCAGCATTGAATGTTCCTAAGAACACAGTGGCCTCTTCATTCTTAAATGGAAATAGTTTGGAACCACCAAGACTCTTCCTAGAGCTGGCCTCCCAGCCAAACTGAGCAAATCGGGGGAGAAGTGCCTTGGTCAGGGAGGTGACCAAGAACCCGATGGTCACTCTGACAGAGCTCCAGAGTTCCTCTGTGGGTGGAGATGGGAGAACCTTTCCAGAAGGACAACAATCTCTGCAGCACTCCACCAAATCAGGCCTTTATGGTAGTGGCCAGACAGAAGCTACTCACAAGGCACATGAAAGCCCGCTGGAGTTTGCCAAAAGACACCTTAAGGACTCTGACCATGAGAAACAAGATTCTCTGGTCTGATATAACCAAGATCGAACTCTTTGGCCTGAATGCCAAGCGTCACATCTGGAGGACACCTGTCACCATCCCTACTGAAAAGCATGGTGCTGACAGGATCATATTGTGGGGATGTTTTCCAGCAGAAGGGACCAGGAGACTAGTCAGGATCAAGGGAAAGATTAACGGATCAAAGTACAGAGATCCTTGATGAAAACCTGCTCCAGAGCGGTCAGGATCTCAGACTGGGGCAAAGGTTCACCTTCCAACAGGACGACCCCAAGCACAGCCACGACAACGCAGGAGCGGTTCGGGACAAGTCTCTGAATGTCCTTGAGTGGCCCAGCCAGAGCCCAGACTTGAACCCGATCGAACTTCTCTGGAGAGACCTGAAAATAGCTGTCTCCCCATCCAACCTGACAAGAGCTTGAGAGGATCTGCAGAGAAGAATGGGAGAAACTCCCCAAATACAGGTGTGCCAAGCTTGTAGCGTCATACCCAAGAAGACTCAAGGCTGTAATCGCGCCAAAAGGTTCTTCAACAAAGTATTTGTAAAAATGTCTAAAATCTGTTTTTGCTTTGTCATTATGGGGGTAGGTGTGTAGATTGATGAGAAAAAGAATTGTTTTTAGAATAAGGTTGTAACATAACAAAATGTGGAAAAAGTCAAGGGGTCTGAATACTTTCCAAATGCACTGTATGCAGCGTTTACTGTGAATTTGGTCTTTGCGAACGCAGGAACATTGCCTTTGAATATTGTGCATTGTGGACAAAACGCGATCGGATTGAATCTGGCCCCAAGGCTTCACAACAAGCACACCATTCACTGAGGTAAAAGGTATGAGACTTCATGAGTTGAATACTTAAACCCAAGACACTTTAAAAATAATTGTGACAGTCACAGCACATAGATACCAGTAGCAGAACTATTGAGAGGTCTATTGAAAGTTGACTTACAGTTTGACTAATTCCCATGAAGAGTGGAGGAATTAAACAGATTAGACAACTCTTGATAGTAAAAATGGGGTAAATAACTTATTTTTTCCATCATCAGTTGAACATAGCCAAGTATACCATACCACAGCAGATAGTCTTCAATTGAACCTACAGATGAAGAACCACAAAAGGCCAACGTGCATTTTATGAAATCTAGATAAACATGCATCATTACATCATTATTAAAAATGAATTAAACAAATATGTTAGTGTAATAATTGGCAACTATCTTTCAACTATGCTGATGGGGTATACAAAAATGGAACAATATGCACATTGGCCTTATATGGTTCTTCGCTGCAAGGATTCAATTAGGCAACATGAATTATAGCTTCAAACTATCTTCTTTCTCGTGACCTTCGACACCACAAAAATCACCAACGGTACTCACCGTGACATCAAAGTAAAAACAGAGGGTGCTCAAAACCTGCTAATATAAAATCAAAGACCATAAAATCAAACTTTATATAAAATAATGTCACAGTGACAGCATCCATAGCGCTTCCAAAATCTCAGAATCTTCATTTCCGGTCATCTAAAGAATTTAACCAGAAATCCATTTCATCCACTCAGGCACACGATCCAACGAAAAGACAGCCGAAAGTTGCCTCGGGACGTAGATCCAGGTATCCGGCCCAAAGGACCACGCCGGCACCCCAGTTAGCATTGTAAGTTAAGAGAATGAAACATTTAAGATGCGGTTTGTGCACGTTTCCAGAGGGGCTGGAGGCTGGGGTTTTGGGGTTAGAGGTTGGAGTGAGCTGAGGGGGTCTTATGAAGTCTGGCACTGACCCCGCCAGCAGACGGGTAGTCATCCTCCTCCATGTAGTGGTATTGGCTGCGTCTTACTCTGGCCGGGTCACAGTCCTCCAGGTCGGGCGAGATGTAGAGGTCGTCGTCCATGCTCTCGGGCTGCTCCACCTCCCTCTTGGCAGGAAGGTAGTGCTCTAGCTCCTTCAGCTTGTGCTTGGGGAGGAAGTTGGCCTCTGGGAATACCACCTTTCGCAAAAAACAAAACGAAAAAGCACTTATTTCTACACCCTACATTTTTTCTTTAAATGTCATATGAAATTAAGAACCAACTGAAACAGTAATAAAGCAAACACATTACGAAAGTTACACAGGCTACAAAGTGCAGACTTGTGTCAATTACATAATCACAATAAACGTGCTACTACAAAATGGCCACTGGTCATATGGTTGGTATTTGGTATGGTTGACTTTGTAAGTCTCCAGTAGTTTTCCAGTGGTTTAATAAAACATAAATACTGTCTGCAGCAGTAGTTAGTCAATCAATTTAATACAACATTTAAACTGAGGGAATGACTTAGGACACTATTTACTTTTCTTATATATTTTTAAGCTTACGGCACCTGGTATTCCCAGGCGGTCTCCTATCCCAGTCCTCTGTAGCTCAGCTGGTAGAGCACGGCGCTTGTAACGCTAAGGTAGTGGGTTCGATCCCCGGGACCACCCATACACAAAAAAAATGTATGCACGCATGACTGTAAGTCGCTTTGGATAAAAGCGTCTGCAAATGGCATATATTATTATTATTATTACTAACCAGGCCCGACCCTGAACAGGCGTGTTCAGGGTGGTATGGCCATAAGCTTTTTTTTTCTTTTTCTGTTTTCTTCCTGAATTAGGTCCCTTGGCTCATCTCTGCAACGGGCTTGGGAGAGGCGAATGTCGAGTCAAGCATCCTCTGAAATATGTCCCGCCGGCCGCCACTTATCACACTGCTCGCTTGACCCGATTGTCAGCCACACCAATGTGTCGGAGGAAACACTGTTCGACTGAAGACTGACCGAAGTCAGCTTGCAGGCGCCCGGCCCTGTCACAAGGAGTTGCTAGAGCACGGTGAGCCAAGGAAAGAAAGCCCCACCAGCCAAACCCTCCCCTACCCCGGACGCGCTGGGCCAATTGTGCGCCATCCTGTGGGGGTCACGGCTGAATTAGGACACAATTTCAATAAGATAAAAACCCAATGAATACGCCGCACAAAAATATTAACGCAACAAGCAACAATTTAAACGATCTTACTGAATTACAGTTCATAGGAAATCAGTCAATTAAAATAAATATGGATTTTACATGACTGTCACGGATACCAAAAAAAAAAAAAAAAGTAGGGCCGTGGATCAGAAAACCAGTCAGTATCTGGTGTCACCACTTGCTTCATGTCGCACGACACATCTCCTTCGCATAGAGTTGATCAGGCTGTTGATTGTGGCTTGTGGAATGTAGTCCCACTCTTCAATGGCTGTGCGAAGTTGCTGGATATTGGCAAGAACTGGAACATGCTGTCGTACACGTCGATTCAGAGCATCCAAACATGCTCAATGGGTGACATGTCTGGTGAGTATGCAGGCCATGGAAGAACTGGGACATTTTCAGCTTACAGGAATTGTGTACAGATCCTTGCGACATGGGGGCCGTGCATTATCATGCTGAAACATGAGGTGATGGCAGCAGATGAATGGCATGACAATGAGCCTCAGGATCTTCCATTCCATAACCCTACCGCCACCATGGGGCACTATGTTCACAACGTTGACATCAGCAAACCGCACGCCCACACACGCTGTCTGCCATCTGCCCGGTACAGTTGAAACCGGATTCATCTGTGAAAAGCACACTTCTCCAGCGTGCCAGTGGTGATCGAAGGTGAGCATTTGCCCACTTAAGTCGGTTACGACGTCGAACTGCAGTCAGGTCAAAACCCTGGTGAGGACGACGAGCACGCAGATGAGCTTCCCTGAGATGGTTTCTGACAGTTTGTGCAGAAATTCTTCGTTGGCACAGTTTCATCAGCTGTCCGGGTGGCCCGCCTCAGACAATCCCACATGTGAAGAAGAGATGTGGAAGTCATGGGCTGGCGGGGTTACACCTGGTCTGCGATTGAGGCCAGTTGGAAGTACTGCCCCATTCTCTAAAACGATGTTGGAGGTGGATTATGGTAGAGAAATGAACATTAAATTATTTGGCAACAGCTATGGTGGACATTCCTGCAGTCACCATGCCAATTGCACACTCCCTCAAAACTTGAGACAAATGTGGCATTGTGTGACAAAACTGCATATTTTAGAGCGGCCTTATATATTGTCCCCAGCACAAGGTACACCGTGTAATGATCATGCTTCTTGATATGCCACACCTGTCAGGTGGATGGATTATCATGGGAAATGCCCACTAACAGGAATGTAAACAGATTTGTGCACAAAATTTGAGAGAAATTAGTTTTGTGCGTATGGAACATTTCTGGGAACTTTTATTTCAGCTCATGAAACATGGGACCAACACTTTATAGTTATGTTTATATTTTTGTTTAGAATAAATACAAATATAGTTAACATCTACAGTAATCTACAGTATCACGTCCTGAATGGTGGAACACATTGAATGGTGTGTGTGTTTTTTACAGAACATACCGAAAAGAGGATAATGAGGTGTCCCTTTTTCAAACGCCGGGGTGCATGGGCATCCCCCCATTCAGGAACATTGTCGCCAGGTTTGATCAATTCCCCTGCCAAGGTAAAAATGCAACTGTAAAACACGATCAACCAGCGCTGTCACGATACCAACATTTTACTAAGCCAAGTATACGATCTCATGGTATCGCGACACTACTCGGGTAAAGAAAATCTAGTGGCCTAGCGCCCTGTTCGCCCCCAGACACTTGTTCCCTTTCTAAACATTATGCGCATGTGCTACCCAAAAACCCTGTCACTGATATTCACAATTATACTTAATAAACACATATTGAATTAACTTCACACTGTATAATAGAATATTGCGAGACTTATTTGCTCATATTTGCAAAGGCCTACCTCTAATTTGGCTGGAGCAATGGAAGGAAGGAATATACTGTACATGCATAATGATCTGCATGTCATTGTGGCAGTAAGGGGAAAACACTGCATGAAACCTCTCCCCCCCCCCCGCCGCTCTCCCAAACACATATGCACACTGCTTCCAACTTTAAAAACATTAGGCACCAAGTCTCCTTTTAGGGGAGGTTCCGGTACCGACCAATATTTTCGCTTAAAATCGGGACACCATAGATCGAAATGGCTTGCATTGAGCGCTCTTTCGACACAGGAAGCTAGAGCTCGGAGACGCTCACAGCGATGGGGGCAGATATTTTGATCTTTAGAAAATATGCACATTTTCTAACACTAAATATACAAATATGTATTTGACAGTTATAAGGAAGGAGAAATCTTATAGTTGGTATTTTATAAATTGATTATACTATATTTAGAAAGAATATAATTTCAAGCATTATTATATAGTTTTGTCGAATAGGAACCAAATTTATTTTTATTTTTGTAAATATTTTAAATATTTCATATTTTCATACTTATCATTTGTACTTGAGCTTGTGTCCTCAAGTACTACACCTCAGCAATTTATAGATTTTTTTTACAGAAAGGTGAGATTAACCTTTTTTTGGAGTATGCAGCATTACTAGTTATTGTTTATGGCCCTCTCATGATAAACACTTACTTTTGGGGATTACGAGATTACATTTACTTACATTTGAGGTTAATGAGCACCAGAAATATTGTTTTATATAGTTTAGGCTTACATTATGAATCCTACCTTTTGAAGCACGTGATTAGCATCATGATTAGCAGAGCCTTTTCCTTTCTTCCTGCGCCAAGCAAATTTGCCCAGACCTACTGTCAACATGAGCAGGTTGTTAGCTAGCTAGGTAACATGACTGAACGTTGTTTGTATCAAACCAATAAGTAACGTCGGATTAGTTTAAAAGCCCGCAACATGGTTGAGAAATTATTCCAAATGCGCGCAAATTGACACAGGAAGAAAAAAAAAAAAAAAACGAGCTCGGGTCATTTCTTTTTAACCATTTGAGGTAGAGACACACCGTTTTTTTGCTGTAATGCTCCAAAAATGCCTGTCATGAAGCGGTGCATTTCCTCTGTCACTCAGAGGCTGCTTGACCGCAAACTTGCAATTGCAAAGTCTACTTAGACTGACCTGTGCTCTTGGTTATACCAGGCAATAAAATGCTCCAATGTATGAACTTTGCTCGCTCTGCTCCAATGTATCAAATGTAACAGAAGATTCATCAGGGTCTGCGTCCCCGCTCGCCATTACCGAAAATTCTATTTTTTAAAACTGATGGAGGAATAGATGTGCAGGAAGAGTGGACAGAGAGAAGCAGGTAATGGCTGGTTGATCACAGCTGCCACACGTGAGATGCGCTTGAAAGTGAAGTGGACATTATTGGACTAGCGCATACAAGAGACTAGTTGCTGTTGTTAATTTTTTTACTGATTTTATAAAACAGGCGCCAGCAGGTTCTTTAGATTGGTAGGGCTGACAAATTGGGTAGCATCATATGAAACGGTCCTACAGGATTCTGAAATGTTGGTATAAGTATCAGGATGTTTTGGTACCGTTATATTACAATGGTACCGGTATACCTGCAACACTACGATCAACAAAAAAATAAAATGCATAAAAAAAAATTTACAAATTGCCCAGTGTTGTTGTAAAAGGTTTCTGTTAAATGAAATAATCTAGGAAGTGTACCTGGGTGGCAGGTGATGAGGAGGCTTCGGTTGTCCAGAGTTTGAACAGGCTTGGAAACCACACAGGGCTCCACCAGCTGCAGCTCCATAGTCATGGTCAGATTTTCCCCTTGTCTGTAGAATAGAGCACAGTCAATACCAATCAAAGCCAACAAGGCTGCGATTGATTGCATTTCAAGCCAAGAAGTGAAAATCAAGAACTGAGAAGTGATTGGCTCTCAATGGCGATTTTTTTGTTGTTGAAGAAAATGAATTTAAATTAAGTTCTTGAATGGCCAAATTTTTGTTTTGCTAGATATATAGACCTTTTTCCAGTACATGACACACTGACGCCACACACAGATGCGTGCGACCTTAGCGGCAGTAAGAAAGCAATCGCCATCTGTGCCTTTTTTCAACATAGAAGTAATAACTTAAATCTAGGCTAAACAAAATAACTGTTTTAGGTTCTCATACGCTTACAATTATGTTTTGATTCTTGCTTGAACAGCTGCAAAGATTTATTTTTTGCTGCCGTTCTATAAGAACCCCCCTTGTTCTGCCACCAACCTCCACGCACGCCCTCATGTGGCAATGTTTGCAAACACAGAAAGGGGTCTATAGGCTAGTACAGAATACAGACCAATACAATACTGAAGAATATAAAAAGGTCTCGTTTGGAACAATGGAACTGCCAAATTTGTGCACAAACCATTTGTTGGTCCAATCAGACAATGTGATATAGACATAGGGTAGAGGCCGGTAGTGAATAAGGACTGGCATGAGGTTTAATCTTTTACCTGGTGAAGACGGGATGGACTCTCTGATCCAGGACAATGATGATGTCACCAGGCTCTAGTCCTGGCTCCTGATCTCCCTCCCCGTGGAAAACTAGCTTCTGCCCATCCTTCATACCTGCAACAATAATTTAGGATTGATTTAACTCAACTGGCCCGTATTTAACTGCATTAAGACAGATCAGAATTATCTGGCAACGCCATTCACACGCAACCATGCCTTGGGGAACATTTAGGGCACTTCCACATATCCGTAGATGATTTGGATCCTGGAGCGTTTGGTAACCTGATCCATGCTATAAAGCAGATGTGGAAGTGCTAACTAATCCTGGCGCAAAATAATCCTGGTCCTTGGTCCAGGACCAGAGATATTGTAATGCAGTAGTGTTAGTCGCATGAAACTTTGTTACAGAAATTATATCCGGAATCTGTTATTCCATTCTTGTTTTATGGAATTCTCAAAAACGCTCCAGGGTACCAAATTCATATGCGAAAAAGCCCTGTGAGTTGGACCAAACCAACTTTCCCTGACGTTGCCTTGGATAACCAGGCCATAGAGCCAAAGAATAGGGGAACAACCAACCACAACAGGAATCACAGTACACACACACTACAGTTTGCTTCAGTATAGGGATTTCACTATGGTGTCCATTGGATAAATTCACAAAGGCTTTAGTAGCACAACTCAAGGATACACCAAGTGAAATAGCTGAGTGAGCTTTCTTAAAGAAGGGCAATTCCAACCCTTTTGACCTCATTTTGATAATCTCCAGCACAATACCAGTGTCTACATGTGAAAACGGCACATTTCTACATTTTGTAGAGAAAATAAAATACTGTATTTTCCGCACTATAAGGCGCACCGGAGTATAAGCCGCAGCAGCTAAATTGAATGATATTGAATGATGTGTACATATATAAGCCGCACGACTATAAGCCGCATGTGTTTTAATGTTTAATTACCATATGTAAGGGTTCGTGCACAGAGGGGATTGTCGGGAAAGAGATGGCTGCTTGAGGAAGCTCCCATTTATTAACATTTCAACAAACAAGTTGCATATTTGCATAACGTATTCAAGTGTTACCATTTAGTGCAATAGTAGCTACAGAACATATACTGTGCTGTGTAAACTGTACTGTATCACATAGCGTTTCAGACACACAAACTTTTCAACTTTCAAACTTAAACGGTGCGCCTCCCAGCGCACATACCGGCAGTGATCTACAGCAGTGGTTTTCAACCAGTGGTCCTTGAGGGAGTGCTAGGGGTTCCCAGCAAAATTAGTTAATAGCGCACAATCATTTAACCACTTAACTTTAGTTATTTTTGAAAAACCTTGAAAAAGTGTGCGATCTTTGAATATTTATCTACATTATAGCCTACAGTAGTACCATAACAAAAAACAAAGCTTACAGCGCTTGACGGCAATATCTGCTTAAAATATACGGTAATCAGCCTACCAGAAAAGTTATTAATCCTCGTCTTCATCTTTTTAGGCTAAGGTGCAGTACACGGCTGTAACCAGAAAAGTCAAGTCATTAATCCTCATCTCCGCCTTCTTCCTGCGTACTAAAACCACCAAAGTCCTCATCTTCAGTGTCGGAAACGAACAGGCTCAGGGTGGCTTCGCCAGCCACTCTCCTCTCTCCTTCGGTCGCTCTCAAAACCAACAAACTCCTCTTCGCCACTGTCGGAATCGAACAGCCTCTGAAGGGCCTCAGCTGGCGGCGCCCCTCCTCTTCATCACGCAGCAGTCCAGCCTTTCGGAACCCGTAATGATCGTGGATGTTTTGACAGCCAGATTGACTGCCTTTAACTTAAAAGCTGCATCACATGCATTTCTACGTTTGTTTTCCATAATGAGGGTTTGTGCATGAAAACTTCCTTTGCACAAACTGTCTCGCTGTCGTTCTATCTCTCGTACCACTCTCGGTTCCACTTTTACTTTTGCGCGCTACCTGTCTCACTCTTTTCCGGCCTCCAGCTTTTCCTGCTGGAGCCCGCCGCTTAAAGGTGGGGGGCGCGGACCGGTCATAGAGCCCATAGAGTTAAAGTTGGTGGACTGTAACCTGTAAAATCCATAGATTTAGGAGGTCTTCTAGTGGCCGTTAGCTGTAAAAATCCATAGATTAGCCGCACCGTTATATAAGCCGCAGGGTCGAAAAATTTGAAAAAAGGCGCGGCTTATAGTCCGAAAATTACGGTAGTTTAAAAGTTATACCACATGACAAAGGTTAAAATTGATTTTCAAACAGATTCGTGGGGAGCAAGAAAATAACATTCTCCTGGCTAGAAACTTGTTGCAGGTTTTGAAAATCAACATTTGTATTACTTTTAATCCCACCCTGCAATGTCACAGAAGCATTTTTTGGGACTTTTATCTTTTTAACTACAGATCATAGAAATGCACCGTTTCCACATACAGGTGACTACCAAAATAAAATGGCAACATAAAAAGTGTCTTAATAGGACGTTGGGCCACCCGAGCCGCCAGAACAGCTTCAATGCACGTTGGCATAGATTCTACAAGTGTCTGGAACTCTATTGGAGGGATAGAGTTCCAGACCATTCTTCCATAAAAAATTCCATAATTTGGTGTTTTGTTGATGGTGGTGACAAACGCCGTCTCAGGCACGGCTACAGAATCTCCCATAAGTGTTTAATTGGATTGAGATCTAGTGACTGACACACACACATTAAACCCCCTAGGCTCCTTTGAGACCCGTCTTTTAAAGTCACAGATCTTTTCTCGCCATGGTAGGCAAAAATAACATGCAAGATGGGATGTTTTAATTGTTTAACTAACTCAGGAACAACACCCTGTGGAAGCACCTGCTTTTAATACACTGACTCCCTAATTTAATATAATATAATATACAGGTAACTGCCAAAATAAAATAAACACTTTATTAAGTGGTCCTCTGTAGCTCAAGGAGAGCACGGCGCTTATAACGCCAGGGTAGTGAGTTCGATCCCGGGACCCCATACACAAAAAATGTATGCACGATGACTGTAAGTCGCTTTGGATAAAGCGTCTGCTAAATGGCATATTATTATTATATAATAATATGCCATTTAGCAGACGCTTTTATCAAAAGCGACTTACAGTCATGCGTGCATACATTTTTGTGTATGGGTGGTCCCGGGGATCGAACCCACTACCTTGGCGTTACAAGCGCCGTGCTCTACCAGCTGAGCTACAGAGGACCACTTAATAAAGTGTTCATTTTATTTAGGCAGTTACCTGTATGTAGACACTGATATGGTGCTGGAGATAAATGAATAGGAGGTTGAAAAGTGGCAGAACTGCCCTTTAAGCTGTGTGTGTGTGTACGTACAGTGCATTCTGAAAATAATCAGACCCCTTGACTTTTTCCACATTTTGTTATGTTAAAGCCTTATTCTAAAATGGATTAAATAGTTGTTTCCCCTCATCAATCTACACACAATTCCCCAAAATGACAAAGCAAAAACAGGTTTTTAGATATGTAGAAAAAAATGAAACATCACATTTACATTAGTATTCAGACCCTTTACTCAGTACTTTGTTGAAGCACCCAAGAGTCTTCTTGGGTATGACGCTACAAGCTTGGCACACCTGTATTTGGGGAGTTTCTCCCATTCTTCTCTGCAGATCCTCTCAAGCTCTGTCAGGTTGGATGGGGAGCGTCGCTGAACAGCTATTTTCAGGTCTCTACAGTGATGTTCGATCAGGTTCAAAGCCGGGCTCTGGCTGGGCCACTCAAGGACATTGAAATTTGTCCCGAAGCCACTCCTGCGTTGACTTGGCTGTGTGCTTAGGGTCATCCTGTTGGAAGGTGAACCTTCACCCCAGTCTGAGGTCCTGAGCAGGTTTTCGTCAAGGATCTCTCTGTACTTTGCTCCGTTTATCTTTCCCTCAATGCTGACTAGTCTCCCAGTCCCTGCCACTAAAAAACATCCCCACATCATGATGCTGTCACTACCATGCTTCACTGTAGGGATGGTGCCAGGTTTCCTCCAGACGTGACCCTTGGCATTCAGGCCAAAGAGTTCAATCTCGGTTTCATCAGACCAGAGAATCTTGTTTGTCATGGTCTGAGAGTGCTTAAGTGTCTTTCGGCAAACTACAAGCGGCTGTAATGTGCCTTTTACTGAGGAGTGGCTTCCGTCTGGCCACCTTACCATAAAGGCCTGATTGGTAGAGTGCTGCAGAGAGGGTTATCCTTGTAGAAGGGTCTCCCATCTCCACAGAAGAACTGTCAGCATGACCATTGGGTTCTTGGTCACCTCCTGACCAAGGCCCTTCTCCCCGATTGCTCAGTTTGGTCGGGCAGCCAGCTCTAGGAAGAGACTTGGTGGTTCCAAACTTCTTCCATTTAAGAATGATGGAGGCCACCGTGTTCTTGGGGACCTTCAATGCTGCAGAAATGTTTTGGTACCCATCCCCAGATCTGCGCCTCGACACAATCCTGTCTCTGAGCTCTACGGACAATTCGTTGGACCTCATGGCTTGGTTTTTGCTCTGACATGCACTGTCAACTGTGGGACCTTATATAGACAGGTGTGTGCCTTTCCAAATCATGTCCAATCAATTGAATTTACCATAGGTGGACTCTAATTAAGTTGTAGAAACATCTCCAGGATGATCAATGGAAACAGGATGCACCTGAGCTCAATTTTGAGTCTCATAGCAAAGGGTCTGAATACTTATGTAAATAAGGTTTATGTTTTTTTATTTGTAATACATTTGCAAACATTTCTAAAAACATGTTTTCGCTTTGTCATTGTGGGGTATTGTGTGTAGATTGATTAGGGAAAAAATGTATTTAATACATTTTAGAAGGCTGTAATGTAACAAAATGTTGAAAAAGTGAAGGGGTCTGAATACTTTCCGAATGCACTGTATGTATGCACACAGAGTGGACAAAAAAATTCCATAACAGACTGACCAGGTGAAAACGATGATCCCTTATTGATGTCACTGGTTAAATCCACTTCAAATCAGCGTAGATGAAGGGGATGAGACAGGTTTAAGAAGGATTTTTAAGCCTTGAGATAATTGAGACATGGAGTGTGTGTGTGTGCCATTCAGAGGGTGAATAGGCAAGACAAAATATTTAAGTGGTTTTGAACTGAGTATGCCTGGTGCACCGGTTTGAGTGTCAAGAACTGCAATGCTGTTGGGTTTTTCGTGTGTATCAAGAATGATCCACCACCCAAATGACATCCAACCAACTTGACAACTGTGGGAAGCATTGGAGTCAAATTGGACACCTTGTAGAGTCCATGCCCTGACAAATTGAGGCTGTTCTGAGGGCAAAAGGGGTGCAACTCAATATTAGGAAGGTGTTCCTAATGTTTTGTACACAAGTTGATATGTAGGGTGCATTTTGTCAATTGACTGCCATTCTACACTATAGGGTCAAACTGAGCTGTACTGGGCTGGCCAGGTTACAGATCCTGTAAACGTTTTGGAAAGGACAATGTGAAAAGGAAATAGCAGTATGTTTTGGCCCTGTATAGTGTGAATATGTCACTCACTATGTCATCTTATATCACAATGCTCTTCATTCCTGGTTCCAGAAGACTGCAGTGTGTTGCTTGCCTTTGTCTCTGCCCAGCACTAGAAATACCGATCCAACTAATCATCAAGACTACATTGATCAGGTGTATTAGCCAGGACCAGAAGTGAAGAAAATGTAGGTTGTATCACATAACAGACATCCAAACCTCCTACATCCTCAAAATGGAGGAAGAAAATGTTCACACTTTTACCTTGTAAATTGGCAGTCGCTCTGCTAGCATTCCCATCCACAGGTAGCTTGGTCTGTCAGCTAACGGTGTCAACAGGGCCATGGCGTATCCCGTGTCAACATGCTTAACCCATCCCCCCATCCCACCCGCGTCGCTAGACAAACATACAGTGAACAATTTAGGCAGAGTCTATGCTCTTGACAATTTCTCCTCCACACAAATCAAAGGAGTCAAATAACTGATGGACCTCATAGCAAAAAATAAATAAATAAAAATCCAGGGTAGAACATTTTTTATTTATTGTTCTATATACTAACTATAAATACGTCTATGTAAATTGTGAGCTGTGGAAAGACTTCTCTTGATGGACAACAATTAAATCAACCACCTCACCTTTGTCAATGTGGACCTCCAGGATCTTCTTCTGCCGCAGAATCTTGCGTCCGCCGCAGGCCTTGCAGCGGTCCTTGTGGCTGATGCGCTGGCCCTGGCCCTGGCAGCCCCCGCACACGGCGGACACCTGCTGCACCATGCCTGGCCCCAGCTGGTGGAGGCGCACCTGCATGCCCGTGCCGCGACAGGACATGCACATCTCCACCGCGCCCTTCCTTCCCCCGCGACCTACCCCAAAACACAGCCATATCAGTTCACATCACCCTAGTCGTTTGCAGCAATAACTATTATCACATCACCATTTAAACAGAATGCCTCATGCGGTGTTTGACAGGGCGGTAAATGCTAGTCAACAGATAGCGATTCTGTGGCATAACGATCCGCTGTAAAATGTTACTGTGAGATAAGCAAGAACATTTATGTATGCATTTTATAATCAGAGCAACAAAAAAGGAACCAAACAATAGTTTGGGCCTTGTCCGACGATAATCTCGGAAATGTTTTATCCTAGCAGAGGCATTTACCTCCCTCTAACAGTTAATTGTTTATAATGTGATGTTGGCTTTTACAAGACAATGTAGAATGACATCCAATCCATGCATGATCACACAGGGCTATTCAACCTGATGACTTTAGGGTCACCACACTGGTCATTTTCATCCTTCTCTTTTAATGAGGGACTGATCAAGACCAAGGTTAACCAACAATGTAACATGTGTAGTAATGTAGCACCTTCACATCGCTCGCAAATAACATTCTTCTGGACAGCAAGTTTCCTCGTGGCTCCATTGAAGAGGTCTTCCAAAGAGACTGTGAGCTGATGAACGACATTCTTTCCTAGGTTTGGAGAGCACATTGGGTCAAAGCATTCGCTTAAGAGAAGTTAAGAAGAACCACAGAAGACCAAAGGTCAGAATTTGAAGTCTGACTTCTGTTGAATGTAATATTTGTCTCTGTACTACGTTTTACCTCTCCTCTCCCGGTGCATTCGGCCACCTCCTCCAAAGAACATGTCAAAGATGTCCATGGGGGATCCAAAACCCCCGCCACCTCCACTGCCCCCTCCTTCTTTTATGGCTTTCTCCCCTCCCCGGTCATACACCTCTCTCTTCTGGGAGTCCGACAGCACCTCATATGCCTGAGAGATCTGCTTAAACTGGGAAGAAAAAAACTGAATGATCAATTCTCAGAGCGCAAACTACTAATAGAAATCTCAACTAGTACTTAAAAATATTAAACAACTTACTAAAAATGTCTGACAGAACTGTAGAAACAATTTATGTATTTTCCATATTCATCTCTTAAATTAACCTGGCATAACCGGCGTCAGTGTGCTGGATTAGCATATATCGCTGCCTCCCTGAACTTGCCTCTGACTGGGCTTGAACCAGGGTCCTCTACCTTGCCAACACACGTGACCACCCGCTCTATAACTAGCAAACCGTTTGAGCTATACAAAAGGTACCAATTGGATAGCTCCATCTGCGACATTTCAAGCTAGCTGGGGAGTGAGCTTACTGTACATTCTTAACTCCGCTACACTAGCATGCATAACTTATCTCCACTCAACCAATGGTCATAAATCAGAACCTATTCATAGAAGCAGTCTCACACTGCCTTAATTTTGCCAGACCCCAGGAAGGGTATGGGGATCCATAATAAATACAAATACATGGTTTATAACATACACTGCTCAGCAAAGATAAAGGTGGTACGGCAAAAATTAACTGTGACTGTCACGGATGCAAAGTGGTTTTCTGAATACTTCCACTCACTTTCTCTCCCTCCGTAGGGTTCTTGTCAGGGTGGTACTTCAAGGCCAGCTTACGATAAGCCTTTTTCAACTCATCTGGAGTGGCATTGGGCTTAACACCCAACATGTCATAAAAGCCGGTTTCCTTCACCATGGTTGTTGGTTACAGTCTGCAGAAGAAAACAAATGCTGTTCACACAAGTTTCCATTTCTCTTCCTGTATGTCATATAGTGCTGAGCGATGTGCTTTTTTAGGTCGATTCGGGTTCGATGACTTTTAAAAAAATCACATTTTCTATCTCTCTTTTTTTGGTGGGGGCCTATTCAGTCTTACAAAATCACTATTTTAGTAGTTCTTCAAAAGTAAATATGGCATACTTTTAGGACTGCTGAATACCAACTATCAATCTTAGATGATGTGTTTTCAGGTAGAGATACCTCACAAAGCAATTGCTCTCTATCCCGCGTTCTTGTCTCTGTCTCTGACCGGACAAGTAGGCGCGCAATGGATTATATTCATTGCAGTTAATTACCACGTTTTCTGCTCTAAACTATGTAGAATATTGGCCTGCTGTAAACGTCGCACAGTTCGGGCTTGATCTGATCTAGAGAAACTGCGCATTGCACTCACAGAAAAAGAAAAAAAAATGAACTAAATGGAAAATCTAATAATTGGTCAATTAGTTGTTTATAAAACAAAAAAATAAACATCTGTTATTCGCTCAGCACTAATTACATTCTATTTGCATTTGAAACCAGATAGCAAAACTTGGTGAATAGCAACATTTATTTCAACATGAGGGGATAGCTCCATCTGATCTAACCAATACCACAGAGTTTCTGAACCCAGAAGCGCAACATTGTGAGACTTCTGAGAACGTTTGCGAAACAGACCAGAGGGGTGTCCTACAAAGCAAGCTAGATCTACTCAGGGTTTTCGAAAGCTAACCAGCTTCAGTTAACTTCACATTCCAGCTCAGGCTTCAGTCATCCTACAACTGTATTTATTGCTTGTCCACCTGCCACTAACTCTAGCAGGCTTGTAAGTGCACATGGCTAGTCGAACACCGAACTCTTCATTGAGACAATGCTGAAACAATACACGGGGAAGTCCGTGCCACATTCATTTGTGCCAAAACCAAAATGAAAGAAAATGTCTTGCAAATTCGGCAGGCTATGGTGTGAAATGGAAGTGCAGTCTTTATTTTCTTTCTTATCATTAATGCAGACTTGTGTGCTTTTCAATGCACAACAAGTATCTTTCCCCCCCACTCCTATCGATAAAATAATTGTATTGTCAAACAAAAGTATTACTGTACGTGAAGTTTAAAATGCATTTTCATTGCTAAATGTGTAATGTGATATTTTTTAACACAAACATTTGATTTCTCCCTACAGTTTTCAGCCGTCAGCTTCGCCCATGACTGGCTCATATGAACTACAATCCTGACCGCTGTGTTTTAACATCAATAATCATCGCTTGGGATATGGCTTTCAAAACATATGGCTCTTCTTTTTCATCAGCAAGAAATAATCTTTAAATAAAGAGTTACAAACGTTATGCACTTACAGTAGCAGTTTTGCAAAGATCCATACAGCTATGGTAGGCCAATATTGGACTAAAGGAGCCTAACGTTACTCCTCTGTTTATATGGCGAATTGGCTCTGGAAGACAAAACAAACCAAATAAGCCATCTAAATGTGAATCGATTCTCAATTGCGGTACGGTTCTAGAAACATAAATCCCTTTACTTTCATATCACAACAAAATAATTTCACAAATGCTAAACACAATTACTGTACCCTGTTTTAACCGGTTTTAACACAGTTGCAGAGGACAGTATTTTTCAGTGACACATTTGTGGCGTTTGTCTTCTGTTTACACACAGGTAGGTGTTCTGGGCATCTCCGGCGCGGCTCACTCCTGGATTGCGTCCTACCTGACCGGTCGCTCCTACCAAGTGGCGTGGCGAGAAGCTGTCTCCGCACCACGTGCTCTCACCACTGGTGTCCCCCAGGGCTCAGTTCTAGGCCCTCTCCTTTTCTCCCTATACACCAAGTCACTTGGCTCTGTCATATCCTCACATGGCCTCTCCTATCATTGCTACGCTGACGATACACAACTAATCTTCTCCTTTCCCCCTTCTGATAACCAGGTGGCGAATCGCATCTCTGCATGTCTGGCAGACATATCAGTATGGATGACGGATCACCACCTCAAGCTGAACCCTGGCAAGACGGAGCTGCTCTTCCTCCCGGGGAAGGACTGCCCGTTCCATGATCTAGCCATCACGGTTGACAACTCCGCTGTGTCCTCCTCCCAGAGTGCGAAGAGCCTAGGCGTGACCCTGGACAACACCCTGTCGTTCTCCGCCAACATCAAGGCGGTGACCCGCTCCTGCAGGTTCATGCTCTACAACATTCGGAGAGTACGACCCTGCCTTACACAGGAAGCGGCACAGGTCCTAATCCAGGCACTTGTCATCTCCCGTCTGGACTACTGCAACTCGCTGTTGGCTGGCCTCCCTGCCTGTGCCATTAAACCCCTACAACTCATCCAGAATGCCGCAGCCCGTCTGGTGTTCAACCTTCCCAAGTTCTCTCACGTCACCCCCCTCCTCCGCACACTCCACTGGCTTCCAGTTGAAGCTCGCATCCGCTACAAGACCATGGTGCTTGCCTATGGAGCAGTGAGGGGAACTGTACCTCCGGGCTCTGATCAGTCCCTACACCCAAACGAGGGCATTGCGTTCATCCACCTCTGGCCTGCTGGCTCCCCTTCCTCTGCGGAAGCATAGTTCCCGCTCAGCCCAGTCTAAACTGTTCGCTGCTCTGGCACCCCAATGGTGGAACAAGCTCCCTCACGACGCCAGGACAGCGGAGTCACTCACCACCTTCCGGAGACATTTGAAACCCCACCTCTTTAAGGAATACCTGGGATAGGATAAAGTAATCCTTCTACCCCCCCCCAAAAAAAATTGTAAAGTGGTTATCCCACTGGCTATAGGGTGAACGCACCAATTGGTGAGTCGCTCTGGATAAGAGCGTCTGCTAAATGACGTAAATGTGCCCTTGAGCAAGGCACTTAACCCTAATTGCTCCTGTAAGTCGCTCTGGATAAGAGCGTCTGCTAAATGACTAAAATGTAAATGTAAATGTGTTCAGAGACGCAGATAGCTAATTAGCACAGGTAGTCCACTGGCTTCTGTCTGTAAACAAGCGCTGTAACATGAATATATGGCCGTGTGGGAATCTTAACCCTATAAAAAGGTGTGTATCAATTTAACCTTTTTTTTTTTTTACAATTAGTAAGTCCTTATGCTTCCATAGCAAGCATGCTTCCATCTCAAGCAACGCGTGTTAATGTTCAGACCGAGCGTCGCGGTGCTTAAGAAAACATCCCTGTACAGAAGACTAATTCTTCCAATCTTCATGCTGTAACGTTAACGTTACTGTCTTTGCCAATACTCTAGAAGCGCTAGCTAGCGTCGAACGTTAGCTACATTAATGTTAGCTAGCTAGATTATTACTAAAGGCTTAAAAGGACAGCAGAGACCCATCTAGCTAGCTAGCTACCTACAATGTGGTTAGGTGTTATCTATTAATTTTTACTTACAGACGTTATGCATCTTCTTCACTAGAAAGCACAAAGTAGCTAGCTAGTTACCCGTATCCAACATGATAACGTTAAATTAGCTAGCTAATTTACCTAGGTTTGGTAGCTAGCTAGGCTAATGTTAGCTGGCTAGCTATCCCCGACCTAGCTAACTGATAGTGATAGTAGTAGCTTAGTTAGTAGTTTGTTACCAATTAGGAACATACTTTTTTTGCAGAGTGAAAATACCATTAAATTGTGGTTAACTACCTGTTAAAGTAGACGTCCGTAGAGAGAAATGACCTTTTTAACTTGGAATCCCCCTCCTCTTCCTGGCGATGAACTTCCAGAACCTTCTACTTGCACCGCCTACTTTGATGGTGCTTTCATGACAACTCGGAAATAAACGAGGTCAAACCATGACGTCGGACCTATAGAAAGATTCCGGAGTTTTCGACTTGCTATTCCGAGTTTGATGGCCATTCAAAACGATTTTTTCCAGAGTTCACAGTTGTCGGGAACGCACTGAAGTCGGAGATTTCCCAGTTGTTCTGAACGCGGCATTATTGATAGTGGCGTATATTCATGGCTGCCAAAGGAAGCCAAGCCTCCCAAAAACATTGACCAAGAAAAAAAGATAAAATTGTGTTATTATTTGTGTTTCATAATTTTCCTTAAATTCACAAGAGGCTGAATGTATCTCACCGGAGAAAGCATCCGAGCGAGCGAAACAGCGCCCCTCTGTATGTGTAGGCCATCTATCTGATGCTGTCTGGTCCAAAAGAGCATGACATTGTTGCCAACCCTTGCCCAGCAAGCATTGGCCTTCCTTAAAAAAAATAAAAAATAATAATAGCCAATCAGCGTTGAGCTAAACTGAACGAGCTCAAATGTGAGTCATCCTGGAGCACCAAAAAAAAGTGTCAAGGGAAGCCAGTTTGGATTTGGCCTCACTCCTATCAAATCGCATTGAGACCATACTTAATTGACAGAAACAACTTGAATTGTTGCATCTTGTTGTGTTGTTGTCCTCAGGTGGCTAGCTAGCCAGGTAATGAGTGGTGAACAGGATGGCTTCTTAAAGAAAAACTAACAGGTCTGTGAGAACCGGAATTCTTACTGGTTGGTAGGTGATCAAATACTTATGTCATGCAATAAAATGCTAATTAATTACTTAAAAATCATACAATGTGATTTTCTGGATTTTTGTTTTAGATTACGTCTCTCACAGTTGAAGTGTACCTATGATACAAATTACAGACCGCTACATGCTTTGTAAGTAGGAAAACCTGCAAAATCGGCAGTGTATAAAATACTTGTTCTCCCCACTGTAGGTCCTGGATGGCAAGAAGCTTGACCCCAGTGATGTACTGGGCCGTACGCACTACCCTCTGTAGCGCCTTACAGTCTGATGCTGAGCAGTTGCCATACCAGGCGGTGATGCAACCGGTCAGGATGCTCTCGATGGTGCAGCTATATAACTTTGAGGATCTGGGGACCCATGCCAAATCTTTTCAGTCTCCTGAGGGGGAAAGGTGATGTCGTGCCCTCTCCACAACTATCTTGGTGTGTTTGGACCATGATAGTTAGTGATGTGGACACCAAGGAACTTGAAGCTCTCGACCCGCTCCACTACAGCCCGTCGATGTTAATGGGGGCCTGTTCGGCCCCTCCCTTTCCCATAGTCCACGATCAGCTCCATTGTCTTGCTCACATTGAGGGAGAGGTTGTTGTCCTGGCACCACACTGCCAGGTCTCTGACCTCCTCCCTATAGGCTGTCTCATCGTTGTCGGTGATCAGGCCTATCACTGTTGTGTCGTCAGCAAACGTAATAATGTTGTTGGAGTCGTGCTTGGCCATGCAGTCGTGGGTGAACAGGGAGTACAGGAGGGGACTAAGCACGCAATGCTGAGGGGCCCCCGTGTTGAGGAGCAGCGTGGCAGATGTGTTGTTGCCTACCCTTACAACCTGGGGGCGGCCCGTCAGGAAGTCCAGGATCAAGTTGCGGGAGGTGTTTAGTCCCAGGGTCCTTAGATTAGTGATGAGCTTTGTGGGACTATGGTGTTGAACACTGAGCTGTAGTCAATAAACAGCATTTTCACATAGGTGTTCCTTTTGTCCAGTGGGAAAGGGCAGTGTGGAGTGCGATTGAGATTGCGTCATCTGCAATATGCTTTGTGGACTTCACCGGACAGAGGTTGCTCTCTAGTTTTGTGATGAAACAAAAGGTGTGGTTGAATTTATTCTGCCACTGTGTCTTCTTATTGTCTTAGCCTTTAGGCCTATATATCACAGTCGCAAGCCATATGAACTAACAGGTTATAGAGCAAACACCGCAATTATCACAACACATAGGTTGTAATATGGCTTTTTTCCCTGGCTTCCCCAGTGATTTTGCCCAAGCACTGCTACTGATTATTGACATAATTTGTCGTCATTGTTTAGCTAGCTATCTATCAAAATTATGTTTGAGAAGCGTTCAGCAATATCTAAAACAAGCAAAACATCTGTGCAGCTGGACTGCTTTTTAAATAGTATAGCTAGCAAAGTTCTCAACCTTTGTCCCCTCTGTCTCCATACCTGCCTGTTTCACCCACAGCCTAGTAAAATATATAACTTCTTGGGAAATGTTCGAGTGGAGTTAGTTCTCTGTTCTCTTTTGTACGATATCAAATGTAACTCCAGGAAGCTGGCATTTTGTTCCTTGGCTAATATACGTACCTAGCTAACCAGCTACAGTCATAACGGGATACGTGATTCTCACAGGAGGTTGGTGGCACCTTAATTGGGGAAGACGGGTTCGTGGTAATGGAACAGATTAAGTAGAACGGTATCAAATAAATAAAACAAATGGTTTCAGACCTCACTCAAGGACATTCAGAGACTTGTCCCAAAGGCACTCCTGCGTTGTCTTGGCTGTATGCTTAGGGTCGTTGTGTTGTTGGAAGGTGAATCTTCGCCCCAATCTGAGGTCCTGAGTGCTCTGGAGCAGGTTTTCACCAAGGATCTCTTTGTACTTTTCTCTGTTCATCTTTCTCCCTGCCACTAAAAAACATCCCCACAGCGTGATGCTGCCACCACCATGCTTCACCATAGGGATGGTGCCAGGTTTCCTCCAGACGTGACACTTGGCATTCAGGCCAAAGAGTTCAATCTTGGTTTCATCAGACCAGAGAATCTTGTTTCTCATGGTCAGAGTCCTTTAGGTGCCTTTTGGCAAACTCCAAGCGGGTTGTCATGTGCTTTTACTGAGGAGTGCTGCAGAGATGGTTGTCCTTCTGGAAGGTTCTCCCCATCTCAACAGAGGTATTCTGGAGCTCTGTGAGAGTGACCATCGGGTTCTTAGTCACCTCCCTGATCTAGGCCCTTCTCCCTCAATTGCTCAGTTTGGCCGGGCGGCCTCATGGCTTGGTTTTTGCTCTGACATGCACTGTCAACTGTGGGACCTTATATAGACAGGTGTGTGCCTTTCCAAATCATGTCCAATCAATTGAATTTACCACAGGTGGACTCCAATCAAGTTGTAGAAACATCTCAAAGATGATCCATGGAAACAGGATACACCTGAACTCAATTTCGAGTCTCATAGCAAAGGGTCTGAATACGTATGTGAAGAAGGTATCTGTTTTTTTATATTTAATAATTTTACAAAAATGTCTAAAAACCTGTTTTCGCTTCATCATTAATAATAATAATATAATATGCCATTTAGCAGACGCTTTTATCCAAAGCGACTTACAAGTCATGCGTGCATACATTTTTGTGTATGGGTGGTCCCGGGATTGAACCCACTACCCTGGCGTTACAAGCGCCGTGCTCTACCAGCTGAGCTACAGAGGATTGATGTAGATTGATGTAGATTGATCAGGTGAAAAAATGTCATCAATTTTAGAATAAGGCTGTAATGTAACCCAATGTGGAAATAGTCAAGGGGTCTGCATACTTTCCGAATGCACTAAGGTTTTCTGTTTTTTTATTTTTTTATAAATGTGCAATAAAATAAATCTGTTTTCGCTTTGTCATTATGGGGTATTGTGTGTAGATTGATGAGGAATTTAAAACATGTAATCAATTTTAGAATAAGGCTGTAACTAAACAAAATGTAGAAAAAGTCAAGGGGTCTGAATACTTTCTGAATGCACTGTATAGTAGTTATAGATGTGGATATACAAAATGTTGCCAGAGATTTCAACTAACCTGGAATTGGTAATATTATCTTCGTCCTCGATTTGTGGAAACAGGAGTCTCATAAAATGTCCGTGGTCAGTTAAAGTCTGTTTGAATTTAGAAAATGCTCCTTTATTAAAATATATAAATATTTTGGTCCATGAAGTAATCCTACAATGTGTACATTTACATCATTTAGCAGACGCTCTTATCCAGAGCGACTTACAAATTGTACGCCATCATCTTGTCTCTTTCAAGTCTTCTCTTATTGATCGAGATGGGTGTCTGTCATCATGACATGCGGCACATTGGGGTGGACCCACCTGTATCAATCAATGAGAGAAGATTTGAAAAAGACAAGATGGCTGTGTACACATTGTTGGATTACTTCTTGTACCAAAACATTTATTTATTTTAATAACTGAGCATTTTCTAAATTCAAACGGACCCCTGCAACTGGACACAGCCATTTTATGAGACTGCTGTTTCCACGAATCGAGAACGAAGATAGTATCACCAATACCATGTTAGTTGAAAAATCTCTATAATGGCCCAAAAGGTTTTTGGATAAATCACATTATCGGGTGTTACAATCTGTAGCTAGGCTAGTGTAAAGTTTAGCAAGGAATTTTTCAACTAACCTGTTCTTGCAGATACTTTCTTCATTTTCGTTTCAACTTGTCTGTGTCCAGTTGCAGGTGGTTCTAAAAAATATATAAAATAATCAGAAACATTTTAAATCCACATTTTGTATCAAGTGAGAAATTCCTCTTGCATGTGTGTAGATCTTTGATTTGGTCACACTGTGTGACGCTTTACACATGGCCGCGTCACATAGAAACAACTAGTTCCTGCAAAGATGTTGGGAAGATTTTACGAGGGAGTGTCCCGGATGAAGGTTCAGGAAGATGGAGGAAAGTGAGGTTTTGTTTGAAACTGCTAGTGAGTCGGGTGAAGATAATAGCACAGAGAGTGAGAATGAGTGAGTTACAGTAGCGAAGAAAAAGGGGAACGAGAAGTAAAGTTGTGGTGGAAACCCCTAGATTAGTTTTTAGTCAGGGTGAGGGTGAGGGTTTTGGACCAATGCTACCTGTGAAATCCATTTAACGTCTTGAGGAAAATCTGGAATGTGTTGGAGGAAAGTGTGGAGTCGCTGAGAGTCACAAGAAGTCGTCGTATTATTATTTTATGTGTCTGCTGAGCAGAATACGCTTGTTTTAAGCCTCAAAAAGATATCTGAGTGGAATGTTTCCTGTATGGATTTTCGAAGCAGGGGCGCCTATCAAGGGGGTTATTTCTGGGGTGGCGCAAGAAGTAAAGGCAGATGATATAACTGAAGACATAGATGGAGTGGTTGGTGCACGTCGACTGACCAGTATGGTGGATGGAGCAAAGAAATTCACTTCATCCATACTACTGCTCTTTTGATGAAGAGTCTCTCCCTTTGGAGATCTGAGGGCATGCATTCTGGAGAGAGACGCCCATATCTTCGCCACACACCCCTCCCCCTTCTTCTTGTCTCAACATTTTAAATTATACTTAAGACACATTATCTTGGCACGTTTTAGATGCTTTTCACTGACAGCTGCAACTCAATAATCAGCTAGGCCAATTGTCATTCGCTCTGCCCAAATTGCTGGCTTCCTAAATAGGCATAGGCCTATGCACTTGTGATTTAAAACAAAAAAGAATGATCCTCTGTGGTTAAGTCAAGCTATCTGGTAAAGTATTTTGAATGATTTTATTAGATAGGATATAATTTTGGCAAAACATCATATTACTTTAGGAGAAGCCAGCATCCGAACTGTGCACCCGCCAACTTTCCATAATTCACAAGTTGATGAAACCAGAGATCTGTATATAATGACGAGTTGCTCATGTCTCCGCCCTAACAATGCGAGTCGTTGTCCCAAAGGCGGGAATGAAGGGCTTATTCAGGACAGATTTAGGCGAGAGTGATCCCTCTCGATTCGCCTCTTCCTCTCTGCTAAGAACTAGCGAGCGATACAGCGCCCCTCTGTCTTACTATATGTAGCCCATGTATCTGAAGCTGTCTGGCCATAAAAAGTATGACATGACATAATCCTTTTTTCCAGACAGCATTGTCTACACATACGGAGACAGAGGGGCACTGTTTCGCTCGATTGGATGCTTTATCTAAATTTGATGCGTCTTTCTCTCGGCGAGTGTCAGTATTTTATTTGGACAGGCAAGGAGGTACGGTAGGGCAGGCAGAGCATGCGACCTGCTGAGTTGAGACAATGTTGCATTTCATTAGCGATGGCTCAAGCAGTGTTGCCAACTTAGCATTCATACACCTCTAGCGACACATTTTCAAAAAAGCGACTAGCGACAAATCTAGCGACTTTTTCTGGTGTTATAGGAGACTTCTGGAGACTCTGACATGAAAGCACGTATCGTTCTTACTCTTCTCAACGAGCAGCGGGTGCTGCCGTGGGCCCCACCCCCGTCCCCGTCCCAAAGCACTCATAGGCGGCCCAGTCCTCGCGCAGCAGTCCCTCCCAGCTGCAGTCAGAGCAGGAGATGTTCACCCCTCCGTGTCCAGACTGAAAATGAATCGCGCATAAAACACAAAATAAAATAAAAAACTAAGTAACTCCGCCAGAGTGTCTCTTTTGAGTCACTTTTGCCGGTCACAAGCCCCAGATAAAGGAGGGGGGGTTGTAATTGTGACATAAAAAAAACAAGATTCGACAGAAGAAAGTTCATTTGTAGTTCTAAACATATTTAGGGTGTTTTTACTCACGTTTTGTCTCTCCCATGACATTATTCCTCTCTCCTACAGCGTCCATCACAATTACATGCACATGGCCAATTATGCAAATTAGGTGATGACGTCATTTAGCAACTTCTAGCGACTTTTAGGACAGCCAATAGCTACTTTCCTTACTGAGGAGTTGGCAACACTGGTCAAGTCGAGACAGATTGAAAAGGTAGTCAAACAGGCGGAGTAGAGAGATTAATGCGATTGAAAGAACCTGAATTTTCATGAGGATATTTTTTACTGTTTGTCGGCCTTAGGCCTGTGTATTTATGACGTAGATGTAATATCTTTCTGAATTTTCAGGTTCTTTTTTTTTACCACCTGCAGCTGGACACGGACATTTATAAGATACATTTTTCATCCGAATCGAGAACAAAGAAATTATTGAGAAGAACGGTTTAGTTGAACAATTCCTTGCTAAACTTTATTCTAGCCAAGCTGTAAATGTGATATGGAGAATCACATATCCCTTTACGACTGTAGCTAGCTAGCTAACATACTAGCTAGCTATGTTGTTGTTCATGTGTACCTAATTTGCATAGCCTACACCAGGGATCATCAACTAGATTCAGCCGTGGGCCGTTTTTTTCTTGAACGGATGGTTGGGGGGCGGAACATAATTACAAATAATTTGTTGACTGCTAATTTACCGCAAGAATCCCAAACAGATATAATGTTTGACTAAAACAATCATTTTAAACCTTGCTTACATTTGTATTTAATTACATTTACATTTACATTTTAGTCATTTAGCAGACGCTCTTATCCAGAGCGACTTACAGGAGCAATTAGGGTTAAGTGCCTTGCTCAAGGGCACATTTACGTCATTTAGCAGACGCTCTTATCCAGAGCGACTCACCAATTGGTGCGTTCACCCTATAGCCAGTGGGATAACCACTTTACAATTTTGGGGGGGGTAGAAGGATTACTTTATCCTATCCCAGGTATTCCTTAAAGAGGTGGGGTTTCAAATGCCTCCGGAAGGTGGTGAGTGACTCGCTGTCCTGGCGTCGTGAGGGAGCTTGTTCCACCATTGGGGTGCCAGAGCAGCGAACAGTTTTGACTGGGCTGAGCGGGAACTATGCTTCCGCAGAGGAAGGGAGCCAGCAGGCCAGAGGTGGATGAACGCAATGCCCTCGTTTGGGTGTAGGGACTGATCAGAGCCCGAAGGTACAGAGGTGCCGTTCCCCTCACTGCTCCATAGGCAAGCACCATGGTCTTGTAGCGGATGCGAGCTTCAACTGGAAGCCAGTGGAGTGTGCGGAGGAGGGGGTGACGTGAGAGAACTTGGGAAGGTTGAACACCAGACGGGCTGCGGCATTCTGGATGAGTTGTAGGGGTTTAATGGCACAGGCAGGGGAGGCCAGCCAACAGCGAGTTGCAGTAGTCAGACGGGAGATGACAAGTGCCTGGATTAGGACCTGTGCCGCTTCCTGTGTAAGGCAGGGTCGTACTCTCCGAATGTTGTGAGCATGAACCTGCAGGAGCGGGTCACCGCCTTGATGTTGGCGAGGAGAACGACAGGGTGTTGTCCAGGGTCACGCCTAGGCTCTTCGCACTCTGGGAGGAGGACACAGCGGAGTTGTCAACCGTGATGGCGAGATCATGGAACGGGCAGTCCTTCCCCGGGAGGAAGAGCAGCTCCGTCTTGCCAGGGGTTCAGCTTGAGGTGGTGATCCGTCATCCATACTGATATGTCTGCCAGACATGCAGAGATGCGATTCGCCACCTGGTTATCAGAAGGGGAAAGGAGAAGATTAGTTGTGTATCGTCAGCGTAGCAATGATAGGAGAGGCCATGTGAGGATATGACAGAGCCAAGTGACTTGGTGTATAGGGAGAAAAGGAGAGGGCCTAGAACTGAGCCCTGGGGGACACCAGTGGTGAGAGCACGTGGTGCGGAGACAGCTTCTCGCCACGCCACTTGGTAGGAGCGACCGGTCAGGTAGGGACGCAATCCAGGAGTGAGCCGCGCCGGAGATGCCCAGCTCGGAGAGGGTGGAGAGGAGGATCTGATGGTTCACAGTATCAAAGGCAGCAGACAGGTCTAGAAGGACAAGAGCAGAGGAGAGAGAGTTAGCTTTAGCAGTGCGGAGAGCCTCTGTGACACATAGAAGAGCAGTCTCAGTTGAATGACCAGTCCTGAAACCTGACTGGTTTGGATCAAGAAGGTCATTCTGAGAGAGATAGCAAGAGAGTTGGCTAAAGACGGCACGCTCAATAGTTTTGGAAAGAAAAGAAAGAAGGGATACTGGTCTGTAGTTGTTGACATCAGTGGGATCGAGTGTTGGTTTCTTGAGAAGGGGAGCAACTCTCGCTCTCTTGAAGACGGAAGGGACATGGCCAGCGGTCAAGGATGAGTTGATCAGCGAGGTGAGGTAGGGGAGAAGGTCACCGGAGATGGTCTGGAGAAGAGAGGAGGGATGGGGTCAAGCGGGCAGGTTGTTGGGCGGCCTGCAGTCACAAGTCGCAGGATTTTATCTGGAGAGAGAGGGAGAAAGAAGTCAAAGCATAGGGTAGGGCAGTGTGAGTAGGACCAGCAGTGTCATTAGACTTAACAAACGAGGATCGAATGTCGTCAACCTTCTTTTCAAAGTGGTTGACGAAGTCATCCACAGAGAGAGAGGAGGGGGGCGGGGGGGAGGATTCAGGAGGGAGGAAAATGTGGCAAAGAGCTTCCTAGGGTTAGAGGCAGATGCTTGGAATTTAGAGTGGTAGAAAGTGGCCTTAGCAGCGGAAACAGATGAAGAAAATGTAGAGAGGAGGGAGTGAAAAGATGCCAGGTCGGCAGGGAGTTTAGTTTTCTTCCATTTCCGCTCCGCTGCCCGGAGCTCTGTTCTGTGAGCTCGCAATGAGTCATCAAGCCACGGAGCTGGAGGGGAGGACCGAGCCGGCCGGGAGGATAGGGGACACAGAGAGTCAAAGGATGCAGAAAGGGAGGAGAGGAGGGTTGAGGAGGCAGAATCAGGAGATTGGAGGGAGAAGGATTGAGCAGAGGGAAGAGATGATAGGATGGAAGAGGAGAGAGTAGTGGGAGAGAGAGAGCGAAGGTTGCGGCGGCGCATTACCATCTGTGTAGGGGCAGAGTGAGTAGTGTGGGAGGAGAGCGAGAGAGAAAAGGAAACAAAGTAGTGGTCGGAGACATGGAGGGGAGTTGCAGTGAGATTAGTAGAAGAGCAGCACCTAGTAAAGATGAGGTCAAGCGTATTGCCTGCCTTGTGAGTGGGGGGGACGTGAGAGGGTGAGGTCAAAAGAGGAGAGAAGTGGAAAGAAGGAGGCAGAGAGAAATGAGTCAAATGTGGACATAGGGAGGTTGAAATCCCCCAAAACTGTGAGGGGTGAGCCATCCTCAGGAAAGGAACTTATCAAGGCGTCAAGCTCATTGATGAACTCTCCAAGGGAACCTGGAGGGCGATAGATGACAAGGATATTAAGCTTAAATGGGCTAGTGACTGTGACAGCATGGAATTCAAATGAGGAGATAGACAGATGGGTTAGGGGAAAAATTGAGAATGTCCACTTGGGAGAGATGAGGATTCCTGTGCCACCACCCCTCTGACCAGATGCTCTCGGAGTATGCGAGAACACATGGTCAGATGAGGAGAGAGCAGTAGGAGTAGCAGTGTTTTCAGTGGTAATCCATGTTTCCGTCAGCGCCAGGAAGTCGAGGGACTGGAGATTAGCATAGGCTGGGATGAAGTCAGCTTTGTTGGCAGCAGAACGGCAGTTCCAGAGGCTGCCTGAGACCTGGAACTCCAGGTGTGTGGTGCGTGTAGGGACCACCAGGTTAGAGAGGCAGCAGCCACGCGGTGTGGGGCGTTTGTGTAGCCTGTGCGGAGAGGAGAGAACAGGGATAGGCAGAGGCATAGTTGACAGGCTGCAACAGATGGCTACAATAATGCAGAGGAGATCGGGATGAAATGCACTGAACATCAGGAAAAGGAGAGTGCAGGCCTCCCTCACCAAAAAATAAATAAATATATAACTCACCCAACTTCCACCTCAGAAACTATGATTGTTTCACTGAACCACCCGAATAAAACTCTCCCAACTTCCACTCTAGAAATTAGAATTGTTGTAAGCTACAGCAGACTGTTATCAGTAGCTGTAATTAAGTACAGCAGCTACCAACCACCTAACGTTAATGCCTCGGATGAGGTTAGAAAAACAGCTGAATGGTAGCAGCTAGCTGGCTCAATCACAGGTACTCTCAAGCATGAAATAACATTGAAACAGCTAACCACAGTTGCTAAAAGTTACCGATAGCTACCCTCTAGCTAGCTAGCTTTGTTGGTCCAGGTAGTGGGCAAGCTAGCCTCGTGCTTCGCCTGGGCTCCCCGAACAAAATCCTTACCTACAATAATAACCTACAATAACTACCGGAGTAAGCTGCCTATAATACCAGACTACAATACCTACCTACAAACTAAATACATGGTTTAAGCTTAACTCAACACCATATAAGAAGCCAAGCTTACCTTTCATAACGCAGCAAAGATTAAACGTTGGGTAGCTAGCACAAAGATATTGTATTTAGCTACCACAGCCTGCTGGTAGTGTTGGCTAGCTAGCAATGGCTACTGTGTTGACTTTGTTTGAAACGGGCGTCGCTATGAGCGAATGTAGCTGGCTAAAAGGATATTGTTTTTAGTTGCTACCGTTGCTAATAGCAACTCGCCAGCTAATCCAGGAGGGGTGAGTTAGCTAGCTAGCTTCGTGCTACATCCGGCACCGCCCGAATACAAAAGTAACCTACAATAACTACACAACAGCTACCGCAACAGCCCACGATGCCTACCTATACTACTTAATAATATACAGCCCACGATGCCTACCTATAGTACTTAACAACAATCTAAATACATAGTTTAAGCCTTACTCGACAAAGCCCAAGCTATGTATAAAGCCAAACTGGCAGACTGCAATCAGTAGCGAAATTAGGTACAGCAGCTACCGACCACCTAACGTTAATGATAATGAGGTTAGAAAAACAGCTGAAGGTGGCAGCTAGCTGGCTCAATTACAGGTACTCTTAAGCATGAAATAACATTGGAAACAGCTAACCACAGTTGCTAAAAGTTACCGATAGCTACCCTCTAGCTAGCTAGCTTTGTTGGTCCAGGTAGTGGGTAAGCTAGCCTCGTGCTCGCCTGGGCTCCGCCGAATAAAATCCTTACCTACAATAATAACCTACAATAATAACCTACAATAACTACCGGAGTAAGCTGCCTATGATACCAGACTACAATACCTACCTACAAACTAAATACATGGTTTAAGCTTAACTCTACACCATAAACGAAGCCAAGCTTACCTCTCCTGCTAGAGAAAAACACAACCTCTGAAATGCCTGATTTAATCACGCGTCTCTCTATTATTTGTGGGAACCGATTTCTTAAATTAAAATAAATTGGAGCTGATTTCCTGGTGTTTTTACAGTCTTATGTCCAACAAAGAATAACAAAAATAATATATATAAAAAAAAAAGTTGGGAACCCTGGCCTACACGCTACAACAGGGTTCTTCAATTCCGGTCCTGGAGGGCCGAAACACTTCTGTTTTTTATTTCTACCTGGTAGTTAATTGCACTCACCTGGTGTCCCAGGTCTGAATTAGAAGGAGAGGATGAAAAACAGAGGTGTTTCGGCCCTCCAGGACCGGAATTGAAGAACCCTGCACTACAGCATCTTCTTTGCCATGTCTTTGTATGTTCAACCTGCATCACTCTTTGTTGAACAGGAGGAACATTTATAATTGGTTATTATTTAACAAAAAATAAATAAAACATTTGCAGTTGAGCTCAAAGCAGATTGCAACAAAGGGTATATCGGTGGGTAAGAATCATGTACTTCCAGCAGCAGCATCTTTTTACAAAAATCTAAAGGTACACTATAATTTCTGTTCGCAGCCAACAACCTGAGGCTGCCACTTTGTTCTGTAGTACAATCCAGCCAGGGGGCGGCCTGTTCAATAGGGCGATATGGGCGACGCACTGCCAAACGGGAAAAGGAAGGGATTTTTTTTTCTAATCAATTATATCACGGCAACAGTAGTTATCAGTGTTGTAATCTAGACGTCTGATCTGCCACAGTGCCACACTGCCACTAAATGTCCAATCAGGCGTGCTTCAAATGGCCACCCCCCCTTTTGGGGCGATTTCAGTCAGGTTGAAAATCGCCCAGAAGTCTGTCATAGACTCCCATGTAAAATCTATTTTTTTCCAATTTCAGAGCTTTCAATACAATCTCTATGGGTGTCTGAGGGCTTGCACTTACTGCGCTTTACGTCATACGTAACGTAACCATGAACGTAACTAAGAAAATAGCGGGTAGCAGCGTCTCTGTTGCGACCTGCAGTGTGTGTGACGTTTGGTGTGGCGTTATCTTATGTTTTTAATCTTATGTTTTTAATTTGTACACTTAGTTTACAAACATTCTGCCAACCATGGATTTCCAGTGGTGGGGTCACGGTGTTGGACTGATCTTGTTGATCGTGTACATACCCGCTACTGAACGGACTAAATAATGAAAACGCTGCTGGCAGCGGAATCCAATACAGCAGGGAGTTTTTACTACAATGCAACTCAAATACGAACCGATGGATATCCCAATGGCCCATCTAATACCTGATTGTCTGCGAGTGGATTACAAACCCAAATGCAAACGTGGAAAACGAGGGGAATCAGACAACGACTTTTAAAAAATTAAGAACAAACTTCCCTTACCCACCACCTTGCTGATTAATGCCCAGTCACTGAGGGGGAAAGCGGATGAGTTGTCAGCGAATCTGCGCTTCCAACACGAATATCGGGAGGCCTGTTTGCTGGCATTTACTGAGACTTGGCTGGATGACAGAGTCCCGGACAGAGAAGTGGAGCCGGCCGGCTTCACCCCTGGTCAGAGCGGACCGCGATCTGACAGTCACAGGAAACTTCACGGCGGGGCGTCTGTCAGGGACCAGTGGTGTAAATCGATCCTGGTAAGAGAGCGACTCTGTACCCCTGACATTGAACTGCTTTCTGTGTCACTGCGACCTTACTATCTGCCCGTGAGTTCCCCCAATTGTTTGTTACCGTTGTGTACATTCAACCAAAAGCTAATATAACAAAGGCATCAGAGATTATTTATAACCTGTCACAGAAACTGGAATCCATCTCCCCGCGCACCCAAATTTATTTTAGGGGATTTTAACAACTGTACCTTGCACAAGTCTTGCGCACATACCATCAGTATGTGAAATGTCACACTAGGAAAAAATAGGACTCTTGATTTGTGCTATGGGACAATACCAAAAGCGTTCTCTGCCACCACCAGACCTCCTCTGGGGACATCAGACCACAATGTGGTCTACCTCAGGCCAATTTACTGTCGCCTCCTGGAGAGGGAGAAACCCCACAGTTAAAACTGTCCAGATCTGGAATGACAACAGTATCACTTGGGGTGTTTTGACTGTACAATGTGGGAGGTATTTGAGGACAGCAGCTCTGATCTGGATGAACTCACAGAGGTTATTTCAGACTATGTAAACTTCTGTGTTGAGTCAGTTGTGCCTACTAAGACCTGTAAAATCTTCCCTAACAACAAGCCTTGGGTATCAAAACATCTAAAATCACTACTTGATAGGAAGAAGGCAGTTTATGCTGGGGGGTGATAGACAGGCTTTAAGAGATGTACAACGTGAGATAAAAAGACAGATACTGGTGGACAAGTTTTGCGGAGTGTTTGAGTTAGCTTTGCGAGGCAAAGATGAAACTGAGGGCTCCACCAACCCTGGTAAGCCAACACTTTTGAGATCAGTCAATAAATGCTTCTGGTATTGACTTATATGCTGCCCCTGTCTTCATGTTGTTGCTGGACATATCTTTTTTAAAATGTGTGTAGGTCACCTAAATCATCAGAAAAATTGCCCCCCTGAGAATTTTTTTCAGGAGCCGCCACTGAATCCAGCCAATTAGTTTATGTAATATTTCTCTGTTATGACAGCTGGGTGCCAACCCCACCATTGTGGACTCTGAAGTAGTGGGTAAAAGCAGGTGACGCTGAGGTCTGGCAAGCAGGTCAAGAGCTGTATCCGTATACCGTGCACTTCTAAGACCATCCCTACTACTCCCAGGCCAGCACAGAAGACGGTGTGGGCACCAAGAAGCCCAGTGGGCCTACCTCAGAGGACGAAGAGCTGCACAGAGAGGCCCATGGACAGAAAGTACCAAGCGAAGCAGAGAATACAAAAATACCTCCCCACATGACAAAGAAAACAGTTGGTGATGACGTTTGCTTGAAGCTTCTTTTGAATTCTTTGGTGGTTTGTATCTTTATGTCCTGTGACCTGTAAGGCTATGACATCGTATTATTATTATTATTTTTATTTATTTGTAACCCTCTCACCAGGCTCGAATTTGACTCTCACAATATTACCTTATTTAGAATATCTGAACAGCATGGGATATTAGGTGAGAAGGACATCTCCAATAAGAATCCCTATTGTAAACTTGCTAGGGTGAATGACAAATAGAGTATTAACTTCAGATAGAATGATTATAGACTTGGTTATTATTATAAGGATATGCTTTCCCATGCATTAAATGAAACTGAAACAGTAAATGACTCCACCAATACAACAGACATAAGGTTCAAGATCTATATTAATCAAATGTTCAATGTATCACATCAAAATAAATAAAAATAATAAACCCCAATGATTTTCCACAACCCATGTCCAAATTATTTGCAAGCGTGCTTAAACCCTGGGCGCGCGTTGGAGCTCATAAAAAAATGACAGGATAATAGCTTTGCCTGGAAATCTTCACCCTCTCTCTCAACTGGAGATGTGACTTGTCGAACTACATGTACAGGCCAGGGACCCAACTCTCCAGGTATCCCAACAACACTTGGCACAGCTATTTCGTTAAGGTTGTTTGATATCTCTACCAAAACATACTGCTTTTTACCAGCTGAAAAGAACAACAACCACGCAGTCTAATTTGACCAAAAGCCTTAACATAAGTCAGCGTTTCCAGCAGAACCTCATCAGACACATCATCTGTAACACTGCTAAGGACAACTGCACGATTAGTAGCTAGCTGTTTCTCTCTACACCAGGTAACAATCTCTTCAACATGCATATTGTAGGTTTATGCCTATACAGCAATGTCAGAAGAAAATCCAAAATTTCAATTCAAAATTGTCAAATGGGGAGTCAAAAATATCCCATCAACAATAACCAAGATCCCGGACGAGCCCCCAAAATGTAACCCTCTCACCAGGCTCGAATTTGACTCTACAATATTACCTTATTTAGAATATCTAAACAGCATGGGATATTAGGTGAGAAGGACATCTCCAATAAGAATCCCTATTGTAAACTTGCTAGGGTGAATGACAAATAGGGTATTAACTTCAGATAGAATGATTATAGACTTGGTTATTATTATAAGGATATGCTTTCCCATGCATTAAATGAAACTGAAACAGTAAATGACTCCACCAATACAACAGACATAAGGTTCAAGATCTATATTAATCAAATGTTCAATGTATCACATCAAAATAAATAAAATAATAAACCCCAATGATTTTCCACAACCCATGTCCAAATGATTTGCAAGCTTGCTTAAACCCTGGGCGCGCGTTGGAGCTCATAAAAAAAATTAAGACATACATAAAGTCCCGAAGTCCACCCCCACATTTGTAGTTACTCACTACTTGTAGATAATGCCTCAGCAAAATATAGTAGTTATGTGCAGGTGTCCTCCACAAGATCCACAGCGAACACAGCTATCAATGCAGCCAGTACTCCGTAGCAGCAACAGACATCGGTTGGAAACCCGAACTCGTTGATCGTCACAAGCAATTCTCTCCAAGTCTTGCACGATGCTAGGCTAACCTCTAGGATGTCGAATGTCTCCACAATGCGACGGCAGCTTCAGTCTCCACTAGGTCTTTCTTAACGAAATAATAAACACTCTCTTATAGAGATAAATCAGGATTTCCCTTTAAAAAAAACTGTGTAGGTATGGTTTTGTTTTCTCATTATCGTTTCCTTTGGTCGTTTTTCCTTCAACAACCCCACTAATGTCTCTCCTCTCCCTTCTTTCAACCTTTCCTCTCTTTTCTTTCCCAGCAACCAGTCCACTCTCCCATTGGCCCACAACTTAACAAGTTACCTCATTGGTCAAAACTTTAACGAGATACGTGGGAAACTTAAACTTAAAAGTAAACCAACCTATTCACTTGTAAATTTTTTATAAACATTGCTTCAAAAGAAATGCATTAATGACATTACAAATCAGGAGCTATTCGATCACCTTTTAAATCTAATACCAATGAATTATAACAAATAAACTCTATACTGGTTTTAGCAAGGTATTACATATTTATTTATTTCACCTTTATTTAACCAGGTAAGCCAGTTGAGAACAAGTTCTCATTTACAACTGCGACCTGGCCAAGATAAAGCAAAGCAGTGCGATAAAAACAACACAGAGTTACAAATGGGGTAAGACAAAACAAAGTCAAAAATACAACACAAAATATATATACAGTGTGTGCAAATGTAGCAAGTTATGGAGGTAAGGCAATAAGTAGGCTATAGTGCAAAATAATTACAATTAGTATTAACAATTGGCCCAGCGTCGTCCAGGGTATGGGAGGGAATGGCCGGCAGGGATGTAGCTCAGTTGGTAGAGCATGGCGTTTGCAACGCCAGGGTTGTGGGTTCGATTCCCAAGGGGGGCCAGTATGAAATAAAATAAAATAAAATAAATAATGTATGCACTCACTAACTGTAAGTCGCTCTGGATAAGAGCGTCTGCTAAATGACTAAAATGTAAATGTAAAATTAGGAAGGCCTGCTCGCTAAAGTGTTTTAGAGAGCGTTCGACAGTGAGGTGGTCATTTGACCACGGATGCAGGCAATAAGGCAGTGATCGCTGAGATCCTGGTTGAAGACAGCGGAGGTGTATTTAGAGGGTAAGTTAGTCAGGATGATATCTATGAGGGTACCCATGTTTACGGATTTAGGGTTGTACCTGGTAGGTTCGTTGATCATTTGTGTGAGATTGAGGGCATCTAGTTTGGATTGTAGGATGGCCGGGGTGTTAAGCATTTCCCAATTTAGGTCACCAAGCACTACGAACTCTGAGGATAAATGGTGGGCAATCAATTCACATATGGTATCCAGGGCACAGCTGGGGGCTGAGGGGGTCTGTAGCAAGCGGCAACAGTGAGAGACTTATTTCTGGAAAGGTGGATTTTTAGAAGTAGAAACTCAAACTGTTTGGGCACAGACCTGGATAGTATGATAGAGCTCTGCAGGTTCTCTCTACAAGTAGATTGCAACTCCACCCCCTTTGGCAGTTCTATCTAGACGGAAAATGTTGTAGTTGGGGATGGACATTTCAGAATTTTTGGTGGCCTTCCTAAACCAGGATTCAGACACTGCTAGAACATCAGGGTTGGCGGAGTGTGCTAACGCAGTGAATAACTCAAACTTAGGAAGTAGACTTCTGATGTTAACGTGCAGAAAACCAAGGCTTTTACGGTTACAGAAGTCAACAAGTAATAGCTCCTGGGGAGTAGGAGGTGATACTGGGGGCTGCCGGGCCTGGGTTAGCCTCTGCATCACCAGAGGAACAGAGGACTAGAATAAGGATACGGCTAAAGGCTTTAAGAACTGGTCTTCTAGTGCGTTGGGTACAGAGAATAAAGGGGGCAGATTTCCGGCGTTGTAGAATAGATTCAGGGCATTATGTACAGACAAGGATATGGAAGGATATGAGTACAGTGGGGTAAACCTAAGCGTTAGGTAACAATGAAAGAGATAGCATCACTGGAGGCACCGATTGAGCCGGTCTCGGCGTGTATGGGGGTGGAACAAAGGAACTATTTGAGCAGTTTGAGAGGGACTTGGGGTTCTACAGTGAAATTGTATAATAAGAACTAACTGGAACAGCAATAGGCAAGGCATATTGACATGGGAGAGAGGCATAAAGCAATCACAGGTGTTATTAGAGAGAGCTAAGACAACAACTGGTAATGGAGATAAAGTTTGGGCTGAGGCTAAACAGAATAAACAGGACAGGGTACGTGTAAAGGAACAGTCCAGCAGGCATCAGCTGTGCAGCTGAGTGCAGCTGAGTGCAGCTGAGTGATCCAGTGAACGGCAATATGTGAGTCGAGAGCAGTTCAAATTGGTGCTTCGCGCAGCGAGCAGGAAGCACGGTTGTAGTTTGCGTGTGCTAGTGGGCCGGGGCTAGCAGATGGATCTTCGTGGTCGTCGCAGCGGGAAGCCTATTGAAACTACAGGCGTACACCGGCAGACCAGTCGTGATGGATCGGCAGGGCCGTGTCGACCCTAGGAGGTCACGTCCGGTTGACAAGAGGTGATAGCCGGGAGATGTGCTTGACTCAAGGCTAGCTCAAGGCTGATTAGCCAACAACAACGTTCATATGGTTGCAGCTAGCTAGTTGCGATTATCCAGTGTTAAAGGTCCAGTGATTCAGTGATTCCGGCAGAAAATCCGATAGATTCTGGGTCGATAACTCGCTGTGCAGACAGTGCAGACTGGCGATAATAGTCCAGACTAGAGATGGCTGGTAGGTGTGCAAGCCATGGACAATGGCAGCTAACGGTGGCTAGCAAGTAGCTAGTTAGCTGGTTAGCTGGCTACTCCAAACAAATACTTGATGCTCATGAGGCAATTATTTTGAAAAAACAAGGGTCTATGGAAACAACATTGTCCATTTCCCAACCTGTAAGTTAACTTTATTTCCAAAATGTGCATGAATACTGTGCAACATGAATACTTTGCAGCAAGTAAATATTTTAGTACAACAGACACATTTCACTTCAGTGGCAAATAAGATGGGTCATATTCATTAGTGCACACCGTAAATGCTTTGCAATGGAAAACCAAAACACACGTTTTCTAATTGGACAAGTAGCCCCTCCTTGTTTCCAGTCTGTTTTCTTCCTTTTTGGTGCCTAGTGAATAAGACCCTGGTCTATTAAGTAGTTGGTCATATGGTTTTGCATTTACCAATCTGTGATGGAAGCTGATTGCTTCAAAAATAAAAACATACAAAATCGCATAATAACAAATGACCACTAAAACTGTGGTGCTTGATTTGGGAACCTGGTGCCTTAAAGCTGGACTACAGGTACCCCAGGCCCTCTTGTGAAATATCAATCTCAATGGAGTCGGAACCCTGCAGGAATTCAACCAATTGTGAAGGAATTGTGCAGGTGTCCTGCAGGAATCCTGCAGGAAGGTCCCTGATGCTCCTGCAGGAGTATGACTTGTCCTGCAGAAATGTTGAAAATCCTGCACAAAAATGACAATTCCTACAGGATCCTGCTGGACCGAAACCTGCAGGATTTTGATATTCCTGCAGGATATAGCTATTCCTGCAGGACATGGCAATTCCTGCAGGATCAAGCAAATCCCAGTATGAATCCTGCAGAACCAAATCCTATAGGATTTTGATATTTCTTCAGGATATGGCAATTCCTGCAAGACCAATTCCAGCACGAATCCTGCAGGATTCTGATATTCCTAGGGTCATATCAGATAGTCAAACTGCTGGAGGAGATAAAGTGTGTGTGGAGGTGAGTATACATCATTTTGTATATAGCTAGCTAGTTTTTGATAAAAAAAAAAAAAAGTGTTTTAAACTCTCCTTTACAATTGACAACAAGATAACGGAACGTTGACAGTTGAGGTAATGGTTGCCAGGCAGTTTAGCTAGCTAGTTCAAGTACTGCTAATATTATTATCTTTACAGGTAAGGAGTCAGAGAAACATATTAAAACTACAACAAATGTTAATATGAACATGTTAGGGGGTAGCATCGTTTTTTAAAATGTATTGTGTTTGCAGAATATTTGTTATGAGTAAATTAGCTAGCATGTTCTCTACCGCTAGCTAGCTAGCTAGCTAGCTTAGACAACAACAACAAAAAACATTTGAAACTTTTGCTTTAATGGAAAGTGACAAATGAGTTTTGATATCTCTCTTGCTATGTCTCTTTAGTACTGTAGTCACATGTGATGCTATAATTTAAGTGTTTTGAGACAGATGGTGATCGATTAGATTTTTTTGAATGAATAGGCTAATGGCTTCTTGGCTAGCGCTTGATGACGGTAACCAAGTCACATGACCAATCATGACACGTAAATAAGTAAGTGATTGTATTTAAATAGTAACGAGATGTTTAAAATATTGGTTGTGTTCCAAACTTGCACTTTCAATGGTGATCTTCCAAGAACACTTGAGAGCGCAAACCGTCTAGTATAGGAGAACGCAGAGCGCTTAAAATCAGCTAAATTTGAAACATACTTCGACGTGACCTCTAACCTAAATAGGAAACTGCATCATCACGCAGCCGGCGTCAACAAAGCCAACTTTTATGCTAGCAAGCTACGTCTGTTAACATTGTAGCAGTGTGAGCAACTAACATTAGTGCTGGCAATTCGGTGAACAACTATCCTAAATAAGTAACAGAATCGATTTTCTCAGTACCTGTTGAATTGAGAGATTTAAGCTGATATCGACCAGAATACTTTTACGTGGGCTCCTCCTCTTGCAAATTGCTTGGTCTGCTGCTACATCATTGTGGACGTTTGACATGTTAGAAATTGCGTAATTCAAATCTGGTATTGGAATAAGAATCAAGAGATCTTCAATCCAAGCTTAATTTATTATATGCAAAATGTATGTATGATAAGTATGAAGGTTCGTATATACGGGTCCACTGAAATACCTCACGCAGGGCACTCAGAGAACTAAACCATTGTTTACAGGTACTTTCTCAAATACTCTGACAGAGAGTTCCCACCTCTTCTGTTGGCCAATCAGAGTAAAGGACTGAGTGTGGTTTAGACTTTACTCAGCCAATCCGTTGGCGCACGGGTTAGTCCCACCCCTTGCCGCTCCACCGTTCCCAGGCATAAGTTGCTATCATAATAACCTGTAGAGTCAGCACCCAAAAGACTGTACGTTGCTACATCCAAGGACGGTTCACAGACAACGGTTCACAGACAACAAAGAGGCAGTGTTCGTATCTGTAAGAAATACAAGTCTTATCTGTCCTTCCCCCTAACGTTCCACACATGAATCACAGCCTGTTATGTGAAACAATTTATATCAGTATAGTACAAACCTATGCTTATCATTAATGCATTCCTTCTAAGTTATTCATCACATACAGATCCAATTATGAGAAAAATAGAACCCAACAGACAGGTAAGCTTTCATGCATTGTACAGAGCCTTTTGTACCCCCAAAAAAATGGCGAAAGAAGCCATTTTGCTTACTGTTTAAGAATGATAAATAGTCTGAATAGTTGTGTTAAACTGTGAAGCTAATATTGTATTGCATTAGGACTGCTTTATTTCCAATGAGCAGGTTTGCATTGTGATAAATTCATACAACTATAACACCCATGCATATTATTCATTTAAACTGATGTTCATGATACCTTGTTTTTATATTCACCTTATGCATTGATAACTAAATGATAGGTGATATGATGAAATACAACTAGATTAGAAGGCCTAGACTACTTCATCCTAATGTAAGCTAAATGCATTGGATACAAAACAAACACTGACATGTTATTAAGGGCAATGTCCAATTTAATTATATGAATGCATATCAAAAGGAATATATTCAATTAAATGAATACACCATTGTAATATTATTAATGCCTTTCTCTCTCCCTGCAGGGGATTAGTCAGATGAACTGCAGCACCCAGATGCCCAAGTGTCAAGGGGTGCTGAAGGTGGGTGTGGTGCAGGAATCAAGCGCAGGACGCAGAAGCTAAGTCCAAAAGACTTTAGTGAAATATTCACGTAGTAAACGAGTACAATAAGCCCGGAGGCGAAATACAGGCGCACACAGGTGTCAAACAAACGGCGCACTAACATGTGCGAAAACCTCTCAAAACAACGGAGGGAAGTACGTAGCTCAAACACCAAAACAGAAGAGCAATCACACACAACACCAAACACACACAACGAGAACTAAATAGGACACTAACGAGGACTAATTAGACACAGGTGTACAACATCAAGACAAAAACCAAACGAACATGAAACATAGATCGGTGGCAGCTAGTACTCGGGGGACGACGACCACCGAACCAGGAGGAGGAGCAGCCTCGGCCGAAACCGTGACAGTACCCCGACGCGCGGCTCCAGCCGGGACGACCAGGAGGACGCGGAGCAGGGCGCGCGGGATGGTCCGGTGGAACTCCGGCAGGAGAGCTGGGTCTAGGATGTCCCTCCGCGGCACCCAGCACCGCTCCTCCGGGCCGTACCCCTCCCACTCCACGAGATACTGGAGACCCCCATCCGGCGTCTTGAGTCCAAGATGGACCGAACGGTGTACGCCGGAGCCCCCTCGATGTCCAGTGGGGGGCGGAGGAGTCTCTCCTATCTCACCTTCATGGAGTGGACCAGCTACCACCGGCCTGAGAAGAGACACATGGAACGCAGGGGTTAATATTCTTATATTCAACAGGCAGATGTAACCTATAACACACCTCGTTCAATCTTCTCAGGACTTTAAAAGGCCCCCACAAACCGCCGACCCAGCTTCCGGCAGGGCAGGCGGAGGGGTAGGTTTCTGGTAGAGAGCCAGACTCGATCTCCGGGTGCGTACACTGGCCCCTCACTGCGGTGGAGATCGGCGCTCGCCTTGTGACGACGGATGGCCTGCAGCAGGTGGACGTGGGCAGCGTTCCCACGTCTCCTCCGAGCGCCTCATCCAATCATCCACCGCAGGGCCTCGATCTGGCTCTTCTGCCAAGGTGCCAGAACCGGCTGGTAACCTAACACACATTGGAAGGGGGTTAGGTTGGTAGAGGAGTGGCGGAGAGAGTTCTGGGCCATCTCGGCCCAGGGAATGTACCGAGCCCACTCCTCAGGCCGGTCCTGGCAATACGACCTCAGAAACCTACCCACATCCTGGTTGACACATCCTACCTGCCCGTTACTCTCCGGGTGGTACCCTGAGGTAAGGCTAACCGAGACCCCCAAACGCTCCATGAACGCTCTCCATACTCGGGAGGTAAACTGGGGGCATCGATCAGACACTATATCCTCGGGTACCCCCGTAATGCCGGAAGACGTGGGTAAATAGGGCCTCTGCGGTTTGTAGGGCAGTAGGCAGACCGACATAGGGGAGAAGACGACAGGCGGAGACATAAACCCTCACATCCCTGGCTAACGTGGGCCACCAGTATTTAGTGCTAAGACAATGCACTGTCCGGCCAATACCCGGATGTCCAGAGGAGGGTGACGTGTGAGCCCAGTAAATGAGTCGATCCCGAATCTCGAGCGGAACGTACTTCCGACCATCAGGACACTGTGGAGGGCTGGGGTCGGTGCATGCAACGCCGCTCGATTCGGCATCGACCTCCCCACACCACCGGTGCCACAAGACAAGACTCCGGTAGTATGGGGAGTAGGCTCAACGGACCTCTCCTCCGTGTCATACCGCCGGGACAGCGCATCTGCCTTACCATTCTGGGACCCAGGGATGTACGTGATTTTAAATACGAACCTGGTGAGAAACATATTCCATCGAGCCTGGCGAGGGTTCAGTCTCCTCGCTGCCGGATGTACTCCAGGTTCCGATGGTCAGTCAAAATGAGGAAAGGGTGTTGAGCCCCCTCAAGCCAATGCCTCCACACCTTAAGGGCCTGAACTACAGCTAACAGCTCCCTGTCCCCCACGTCATAATTACGCTCCGCCGGGCTGACCTTTTTTGAGTAAAAGCACAGGGGCGGAGTTTAGGTGGCGTGCGGACCGTTGAGAGAACGGCCCCTACCGGCCTCAGACGCATCCACCTCGACCTGAAAGGGGTAATGCGGGATCCGGATGCGCCAGCACCGGAGCCGACGTAAACAGGTCCTTCAGTCTCCTAAAGGCCCTGTCCGCATCAGCTGACCACTGCAGGCGCACCGGACCCCCTTTCAGAAGGGACGTGATGGGAGCTGCCACCTGTCCAAAACCCCGGATAAACCTCCGGTAGTAATTCGCAAAGCCCAAGAACTGCTGCACCTCTTTGACAGTGGTTGGGGTTTACCAATTACGCACAGCGGACACACGATCCACCTCCATTCTCACCCCTGATCGGACAACCGATAACCCAAAAGGAGACCGACTCCTGGAAAAACAGACATTTCTCTGCCTTGACTATAGGTCGTGCTCCAGCAGCCTCCTCAATACACGACGCACCAGGGTTATATGCTCGCTCGGGTAGACGAGTACACCAGAATGTCATCAATGTTACACGACCACCCCTTGCCCTGCATATCCCGGAAAATGTCATCTACGAAGGATTGGAAGACTGATGGAGCATTCATCAACCCATATGGCATGACGAGATACTCGAAATGACCTGACGTGGTACTAAACGCTGTTTTCCATTCGTCGCCCTCCCTAATGCGCACCAAGTTATGCGCTCCTGAGATCCAGTTTTGTGAAAAACCGCGCTCCATGCAATGACTCCGTCATGGTCGCAATCAGAGGGAGTGGATAACTGTATTTCACAGTAATCTGATTGAGACCACGGTAATCGATGTACGGCGCAACCCTCCATCTTTTTATTCACAAAAAAGAAGCTCGAGGAGGCGGGAGAAGTGGAGGGGCCGAATGTATCCCTGTCTCAAAGATTCGGCTATGTAAGTTTCCATAGCTTTTCTCTCCTCTTGAGACAAAGGATACACGTGGCTCCGTGGGAGCGCTGCTCCTGCCTGGAGATCAATCGCACAATCCCCCTGTCTATGAGGAGGCAACTGCGTCGCCCTAGCTTTACTAAACACGAGAGGAGCTAAATCCCCATATTCAGGCGGAATGTGCAGTGCGGGCACTTGGTTTGGACTTTCCACCGAAGTCGCCCCCACGGAAACACCCAGACATCGCCCCTCACACTGAGCAGACCACCCATTGAGAGCCCTCTGTTGCCACGAAATAGCAGGGTTATGGGTGCTTAACCAGGGAATTCCCAGCACCACTGGGTACGCAAGAGAGTCGATCAGATACAGCTGTATAGTCTCTTCATGACCCCCCTGTGCACACATCCTAAGTGGTGCTGTGACCTCCATAATCAACCCCGACCCCAACGGGCGGCTATCTAAGGCATGAACGGGAAAAGGTTTGTCAACAGGTAGGAGAGGGATCCCTAAATCTAAACAAAACTTCCGATCAACAAAATTCCCAGCTGCGCCTGAATCTACTAGCGCCTTATGCTGGGAATGAGGTGCAACCTGTGGGAAACAAACAGGTATACAAAAGTGCGCAACAGAGAGCTCTGGGTAAGTGGGGCGTCTACTCACCTGGGAGGGCTCCCCAGTGCGTGGCCTGTTGTCTCCTCCTCGGGGAACCCTCCCCCAGCACCTGGCCGCAGTGTGCCCTCCACGACCGCACTTGGTGCAGGTGGAGACAGGCCCCCTCGGGCTCCTCCTCCTCCTTTCTCTAGCGCCAGCACCCCCGAGCTCCATAGGGCTCGGCTCGGAGGTGCCGGAGGGTGGAATGGACGGACCCCACTCCGGGACGTCCACGGGTGGCCAGCAGGGTGTCCAGACGGATGGACATATCGACCAACTGGTCGAAGGTAAAATTGGTATCCCTGCAGGCCAACTCACGTTGAACGTCCTCCCGTAGGCTACATCGAAAATGGTCGATGAGGGCCCGTTCATTCCACCCTGCGTCTGCCGCTAGAGTCCGGAACTCCAGCGCGAACGCCTGTGCGCTCCTCCTCCCCCTGTCTCAGGTGGACTAGACGCTCCCCCGCCGCTTTGCCCTCAGGTGGATGGTCGAACACGGCCTTGAAGCGACGGGAGAACTTCGGCGTAGGAGATGGTGGTGGCGTCCATCTTCCTCCACTCAGCGTTGGCCCATTCCAACGCCTTGCCCGTGAGACAGGAGATGAGGGCGGAAACGCTCTCGTGTCCCGAGGGCACCGGGTGTACAGTGGCCAGGTAGAGCTCCACCTGCAGGAGGAACCCCTGACACCCGGCAGCTGTTCCGTCATACGCCCTCGGGAGCGAGAGCCGAATCCCTGGGTTTCCCGGACCTGGGACTGGTGGACCGGCCGATGGGGTGGCAGGGTAGGTGGAGGTGTGGGTACCCCTCTGGACTCCCATCGGTGCAGGGTGTTGATGATGTCCTGTAGAGCGGTCCCCCAGTTGTCGTATCTGGTCATCCTGGCCGCGGACATGCTCCTCCAGCGACTCAGGCGTGGCTGTTGCTCCTGCTGATTCCATTCAAATGGTGTGTGATTCTGTCAAGGGGTGCTGAAGGTGGGTGTGGTGCAGGAATCAAGCGCAGGACGCAGAAGCTAAGTCCAAAAGACTTTAGTGAAATATTCACGTAGTAAACGAGTACAACAAGCCCGGAGGCGAAATACAGGCGCACACAGGCGTCAAACAAACGGCGCACTAACATGTGCGAAAACCTCTCCAAAACAACGGAGGGAAGTACGAGCTCAAACACCAAAACAGAAGAGCAATACACACAACACCAAACACACACAACGAGAACTAAATAGGACACTAACGAGGACTAACTAGGACACAGGTGTACAACATCAAGACAAAACCAAACGAACATGAAACATAGATCGGTGGCAGCTAGTACTCGGGGGACGACGACCGCCGAAACCTGCCCGAACCAGGAGGGAGGAGCAGCCTCGGCCGAAACCGTGACACCAAGCCTCAACCAGAACCGTGGGGAGACATCAACACTTGTCATATCTACAAATATACTGAACCAAAATATAAATGCAACATGAAAAGTGTTGGTCCCATGTTTCATAAGTTGAAAAAAATAAATATATATATACATTTTCCATACGCACGAAAAGCTTATCTGGTGCACAGATTTTTTGTATCCCTGTTAGTGAGCATTTCTCATTTGCTAAAATAATCCATCCACTTGACAGGTGTGGCATATCAAGAAGCTGATTAAACAGCATGATCATTACACAGTTGCACCTTGTGCTGGGAACAATAAAATGAGAATTTTTAATGTGCAGTTTTGTCGCACAACACAATGCCACAGATGTCTCAAGTTCTGAGGGAGCGTGCAATTCACATGCTTACTGCAGTAATGTCAATAATATTTTATGCAGTGCTGGTTGTCAACATTGTCAACAGTTCTGGGATATTTTATTTCAGCTCATGAAACATTTTACATGTTACGTTTATATTTTTCTTCAGCATATATTCTGCAGGATTCCTGCATAATTTTTATGCAGGATTCCTGTAGGACTTTTTGGAAGGGTACAAGCAAGGATTGTTAATTGTCGTGACTGATTGGGACACTGTAGAGAGGCATCTTATACAGATTTTTGTCCTTCGGTCTGATCCACCTTTGAGCTCCACCACCAATAGTGCCGAAGTCATGTTTAAGATCTTGCGCACTCTTGCAATGCACATTACCAACCAGTCTGTGCTTTCCATGTTTTCTTATGGCAGGACAACTTGTTAAGTGCTTGAAACGGGTCATGGATCCTGAAACATAATTCCTGATAACAACAGCTACTCAATGCCCAACGAAACCAGTTGATTCGACTACACTGGGCAGAGAGCCTAAACAAACATCTGGCCAATATATGTACCAGTCACCATTTGATGACGCACTGTGAAATGATATCCTGAGGAAATGCTGCTGACATACAAGCATGCTCTCTGTCGACTAGTCTACCTGATGGGAATACAGCCAGACTTGAAAAGGAGTGGTTCCTGTGCCCCAAAGCTTTGTTCCAACCCAGCCTGCTAGGCTCCTGTGGCGTGAACCCAGTTTGCAGACGCTGGTCGTGAACTGTGTTAATAGGTGTGTTATTCAATTGAAGAGCAACCTTCTCCAGAACATTCTGGTGTGTGGTGGGTCCACAATGTTTAACAGTTTCCCTGAAAGACTGCAGAATTAACTTGACAACTTGGTGTTACGCCCCTGAAAAAGGGGAGAAATAATCACGAGAGTGACGCAGTTGTTTCCTCACTGAAAACTTTTTGTATAATGAGCTTTTACAAAAATACCACATTTTACAGAACAACAGATCTACAGGAACCAGAGTTTTGTAGGGTACAAAGCTTATTCAAGTCACAACAGCATAAACTGTAATTCACTAAAACATATACAAATGTTTCAATATAACTGTCAAACACAAAGTAGCTTTAGCTCAGTAACCCATAACTACATTTATCAACCATGTCAACAAAGTATTCGAAACACATTATACAAATAACCCCAAATATATTATTAACAGCGCACATGTTCATTCACAATTAGCATAAAATGGCAGCTACTCTCAATATGAAGCTATTTCGCTGCAACCAAGCAGGTTTCACTCACACACGCACCTAATAACTCTTTTCAACTTAACTCTAACTTACTCAAGATGTTACTAACACATACCTTAAACTCTCTTGACATGTTAGCAAGTTATTACATTCAAATTAACTCGTTTTATATCAATAACGTACCTGAAAAAGGGGAGAAATAATCACGAGAGTGACGCAGTTGTTTCCTCACTGAAAACGTTTGTATAATGAGGAAAAAAGACCGCGATTTCCCCAGAAAGTTGGGTGGAGACCAGAGCAATCGATCTCAGGCTCATAGATTAAGAGCATTTAGTAGATCACAGATTAACACTTTTACCCCTTAAATTAGGCACCACAAAATAAAGTAGTCAATATAACGTTTACACATTCCTCTTACAATAATTTACCCTTTTACACTTGACGGATTTTAACACATTTATGAATTTTATCAATCTCTATGAACTAGTACTGGATGCATGATCTTTTTAACCTTAGATATTTTAAGATCCTTACATACCATGAACTTACTAATACTTTTTAGTGTATAACAGGCTATGAATATGTCCTTTAACCTGTCACACTCTCCCCGACAAAATAAATGTTGTCCCAACATTACCAATATTGTCTTCTTAAACAGTCTATAAGCACTGGACGTAGAAAATCCTCTTCTGTAAGCTAGTCCTTGAGCAGAGGTCAAAGTTCACAGTTCAAATAGAACCAAGAAGTTATATTCACAGTCCATATCTGTTGACCAGCTGTATAAACAGTCCATAATCAGTCTTTTCTCATACTATTGTCAACAGTCCATCAGTTTTAATGATCTATATGCATAGTCTGCTAATTGTCTCGTGAAAGTCTGTGAAATCAGTCAGTAGTCCATGGTCAAACATGTCAACTCTGTAGCCTCAAGTTTGCTGAAGTCCATACATGTAGGGTGGCTGAAGGTAATATCGCTGTAGTGATGGTAGCCATGGAACCAGTCCTGGTGCAGGGTAGACAGGGAACAACTGTGGCTGTGGCTGGATACTGTAGCAGGAAGGGGATACCAAGCTGATCATAGGTGATACGTCTTGGAGGGTGTCTCTCTCTTTGTGGTAGCTGGTAAGCTGGTTCCTCAGGTTCAGCAGCAGCAGTTAATGAAGGAAAGGCACTTAGTGGACGATCATCAGGTACATTTTCAGCAGGCAAGTTCATCTCCTCAGCAGGCAGTTCTTTAACTGTTGTTTTCTCCTCCAGCTGATTTTCAACAAGAGGCTGTGCTGGTAGCGTATCAGGAACTGGCACCGCAACTGTCTGTTTCACTGGTGGGGGCCTGTTTTCCGACTCTCTCGCTGGTTCAGCATACCTCTCAGGTACTGTAGGAGATGTGGGGACCTGTAGCGGCTCATGATGAAGGTCATATTCATCCCCGCTGTCTTCATCAGAATCTAGAGGCTGTGATCCAGGCTGATGTCTCTTTTTCTTACTTTTGTCATCTTTAGTCATTTCTGGTTGTCTCTCAAAAGGTAAGTGGTCACAGGACATGAGCAGGTTTCTGTGCAGGACCCGGGAGCGTCCCCTACCCTTTTCTGGTCTCAACTCATAAATCGGCAGGTCTGAACCCATTTGTCTCACTACTGTGTGAATTTGATCTTCCCAATAGTTACGGAGTTTGCCTGGTCCTCCTCTTGGTGTCAGGTTTTTAATCAGAACTTCGCTCGCCAGGCTGTAGCACTGAACTCCTAACTTTAGTGTCATAGTACTTCTTACTTCTTTCAGCAGCTTTCTGAGCATTTTCATTTGCAATGGCGTATGCTTCTTCCATTCCTTGTTTCCAGTTCTCCACGTAGTCTCGCTGGTTACTGGAACCTGCCTCTGTGCACAATCCAAAGAACATATCAACTGGAAGCCTGGGTGATCTCCCAAACAGAAGATAAAATGGTGAATAGCCAGTCACTTCGCAACGGGTGCAGTTATAGGCATAAACCAGTTTGTTTAGAGACTCCTTCCAGTTTGACTTTTGTGTCTCAGTTAGTGTCTTTAGCATTTGCAACAATGTTCTGTTCATTCGTTCCACTTGACCGTTCCCCATCGGGTGGTAGGGTGTTGTTCTGGACCCCGCCATGCCACTGAGTTTCTTTAACTGATGGAACAACTGATTTTCGAATTCTCCCCCTTGGTCATGGTGGATGCGGGAGGGGAACCCAAACTTCAGGGCAAAGTCATTGAAGATGAGATTTGCAGCAGTTTTTCCTGACTTTGATGTGGTGGCGTAGGCTTGAGTGAAACATGTAAAATGATCAACAATCACGAGGATGTACTCATATCCCCCTTTACATCTGTCGAGATGGAGGAAATCTATACATACCAGTTCAAATGGCTGTGTTGTCACAATGTTTGTCAGAGGAGCTCTTGTTTCATGGCCTGGCTTTTTCTGCTTGACACAGCTACAAGTTTTAGTCACATAGTGCTCGATGTCAGATTGCATATAAGGCCAGAAGAAGCGGTCACGTACTAGTGATACAGTGCGGTCAGTACCTTGGTGTCCCATGTTATTGTGCAACTCTTCCATCACTTTACCTTTGTACTGCTCTGGTAGAACTAACTGCTTGCGGGCTGTAGTGATTCTGTAAAGAATACCATCATTGTCGATTGTCAATTTGTCCCATTCTCTGAATAGGCATTTTGTCTTTGGACTGAATTCCTTTTGATCTTTAACTGGTGGTTTGGAACCAGACAGCTTGAAATCGAGCACAGGACGGATGACCGGATCAGACTCTTGTGCCTCTCTTATTCCCTCTTTTGGGATCGAGCTGATTGTTGCTGTAGTTGTCTCACCTTCAGCTGATACTGACATAGATGCAGCTGAAATTGACCAAGGCACAAAAGGCTCTTTCTGTACCTCTACTGCTTGTATCGTGGCGGCAATGGTGTCTGGTGGAAGCTCCTCAGAACATTCTCTCATCAGTGACTCTACATCCAGTGGCATCCTCGACAAAGCATCTGCATCACTGTTCTCTCTGCCTGGCCTGTACTTTATTGTAAAGTGGAAATCAGCCAATTCTGCAACCCACCTCGAAGTGGTTGCGTTCAGTTTGGCAGTAGACAGAATGTAGCTGAGCGGGTTGTTATCACTGTATACAGTGAAGGTCGGAGCATAGTACAAATAATCATGGAACTTATCAGTGATTGCCCATTTTAGAGCTAGAAATTCTAGCTTGCCAGAGTGGTAGTGATAGTTCTTCTCAGCTGCTGTTAAGGTTCGAGAGCCATAAGCAATGACCCTAAGCTTCCCATCTTGCTCTTGATAAAGAACTGCTCCCAAGCCTTGGTGTGACGCATCAGTGTGTACAACAAATGGCTGAGTGAAGTCAGGGAAACCTAAGACTGGTGGGTGAAGCAGACACTCAATCAGCTGTTCAAGTGCCTGTTGATGCTGGTCAGTCCACAGGATTGGCTTGTTTGAGGGCACCACATTACTTACTTTCTTTGTTCTTGCTTTCCGTGGGTGGTCAGGTAATTTCTCTGAATCTGCTTTCAGGAGGTCATACAGACAGCTGGCCCTCCTAGAAAAGTATTTGATGTACTGTCTGTAGTAAGTGAGTAAACCAAGCATTTTTCTGAGCTGGCCCACAGTCTGTGGTCTGATCTCTTTCAATGCTCTTACTGCTTCAAAATCGGCTGGGTCAACTTTGCTGCCGTCTGCAGACACTATTCTGCCCAAATAACGGACCTGGGGTTTAAGGAGATCACACTTACTTGGCTTGAGTTTGATGCCATACTCTCTGAGACGCTGCAAAACCTTTTGCACATCATTCACATGGCTGTCGAAAGTTTTACTGAAAACTAGCGTGTCGTCCAGATAAGGAATGCAGATGTTGTCCCGGAGCCCTTCCAAACATTCCTCCATACAACGCTGAAAAGCTGCAGGAGCGTTCATGAGGCCGAATGGCATACGTATCCACTCATAGAGTCCCCATGGGGTCACAAATGCTGTCAGTGATCTGCTTTCTTCAGAGATGAACCCTTGGTGATATGCTTTTCCCTGATCTAAAAGGGAGAACCAGGAATTACCACCTAAACTGTCCATGATGTCCTGGACCCGAGGGATGGGCTGGCGGTCGGGATGTGTCTTTCTGTTCAGGTCTCTGTAATCTATACACAACTGGAGGGTCCCGTCCTTCTTCCTAACGCAAACGACAGGTGAAGAATATGAAGAGTTTGACTTCCTAACCCAACCCTGGGCTATGAGGTCATGAAGGTAACCCTTCATCTCCTGATACAGTGGCCTGGGCACTGACATGTATGTGCGCTTGACTGGTTCAGAGTCTTTTAGAGAAATAGTCATTTTCAATCGTTCAATGCAGCCAATGTCATTGTCTGATCTGGAGAAGGAGTGACACTCTTCTCTAAGCATTTTCCTAACAACCTCTGTTCTTCGGTTAGGTGACTTAAACCTACTGGTGGATCCCACTGTTCAGTAGCAGTACATGGGGTTTGAACACTGGTGTGATTCACTGTGGCTGGGGTGACAGCTTTTTCAAAGACTTGGGCAGGTAACACAGTCATAATGGTTTGTACTGTACCGATTATGGTGCGTCCTAGCAGGGCAATGTCGTGGTCAGTGGGGTTAGAGACATCAAGCATGACAACTGGAAAAACACCTTTCTTAACTCTGACTAGTGTGTCAAAGAACTCAAGTTCATCTGGCCACTGCGGGTTCAGGTCTGGCTGGAAAAGCATTGTCATGTCGTCTTTGAAAGGCTGGGAAGCTACACGGCACTCAATCTGAATGCTACTGTGTTTTGGTACAGCAACCTTCTCTTTCTTGGTTTTCACTGCGTATTCATCTGTCTGTTCTGCGCTAACAGCCTGTATAAAAGCCCTCACCTTATTTCTTTTGAGGCTTGGGAAAGCTTTTTTCACTGTACTGTACCGTTTAGTTTTTTCGGTCCTTGTCAGGATGTGCTCAATAACATTGAAACCTATGATGGGATGAGATAGGTGACAGCCTTTCATTACCAGCACTGGGATGATCAGTTCCTTCGTTTGGTCAGTTTCAGAGGCTAGCCGAAAAGTTGTTTCAATCCATCCCAGGTACGGCATTTCAGTCCCATTTGCTGCCGTCAATCTTAGATCATCAGGTGAGTCCAGAATTTCTGAAACATCCCACAGCCTTGCGTTTGGGAGAGATTCCGCTTTCCATCGTTCATCAATGACCGATACCTGAGAGCCTGTGTCCCATAGAGCTTGGAGGTGGTGGCGATTCAGGTGACACTCAACAAGGCACTGTCTACCGACTAGCGAGGTGACCTTATGGGGGTGGCAACCTTGAGCAAGGGATGGTAAAGAGTGGGCATTTTCCTCTGTACAGGAAAGCTTTTCACAGGTAGAGTCAATTTTCAGGTGAGTGCATTTTTCCTTATGTTTAGTCCAATGTTGGTTTTGACATCCTTTGGAACAGTACAGTGTCTCTTTACATGATGAACATTGTTTCAGGTTCTCAAATTAATCTTCTTTGGCACAATTTGCACATTTCTGGGACTTTTTGGTAGCTACGGTTAACACTTGTCCCTCAGCGGTAACCCTTCCCCGTTTAAAGGGGCCTCTTTTGATGGTCTGACTCCCCGGATTTTACATCCAGCTTGAAAATGTTCTCCACTCCCACATCGGAAGCAGTGTGTGCAGCGTGCATCTGTTCTGGCCTGCTGGCAGACAAAACACCTCCTTGGAGCTTGAGCAGAGCGGTTGGTATACAGGTTAGGTGCGTATTGATACTGCGCAGGGTCAGGTGCTTGGGGCTGACTGTAGTTGCTGTAATACTGCTGCTGGGAAACAGGTGGCTGGGGGTCCCTATCTGGCCTCCTAACTGGAAGTGGGGCATGGGCATAAGGCGATGACTGAAACATAGGCTGCTGTAATGTCTCCTGAATCTGAGCAATCTCTGCACTGAGACCTTTTAGGAAGCTACACCTGTCTTAAGTTTAGCTAACTCTGTTAACAGTTCTGCGGGTATCTTAGCTTTGGCTTCCTTCACAGGACACTTTGCAGATGGCGTATCTTCTAACTGGACTACACTTACAGTTGTAGCAGGCTGTGGGGCATTAAAACGCTTTTTGTTTCGTCTTTCTATCTCATTAGCACAAGCAATGTTAAGCTTCTCTAGCAAAACCTCATCTGATGTTTCGCTATCAAGCAGGAGAGGCTGCATGTCTATCCTGATACTGTCACTCTGGAGACCTGTAAGGACTGTGTGTAAACACATGCGCTGGACTAGGGCAGGGTCATACTTAAGCCCTGATTCTGACTCCTGGGAAGCAAATAGTACTTTCTGCCTCAAATCTAAGACGCGCATCAGGAAGCTTTGAGGGGTCTCCTTGCTATGCTGTGCTTCTGAAGCTAGCTGTTTGTAAAGCTCTGTTGCACTCTTCTCTTGGAAGTGGGAACGCAGGATGCATCTAAGTGTGGGAAGAGTTAGCTGGGGTTTACCTTCCAAGTAGCTGCGTAGCTGTGAGCCTGGAGAAATAGCCCTGATTACTGCGTCTACTATTTCTACCTCAGGATAGCCTCTGTTAAGTCCATTCTCAATCTGATGGGCAAGGCTGGAAAAGGTCAGTTTATCTTTCTGGCCCGGTTCACCTATCTGACCAGAAATTTTTAACTCTTTGCGCCAGTATGAGCCGGGCTGTGCACTGGGTGAGAGCTGCATGCTCCTCTGAAGATGGGCAGGGGGTTGGGGCTGGCGCAGAGAATCACTGGCTTGGTCTGCAGTACTCTGCTCAGTTCCCACCCCTTGTTGTGGGGTTACAGTTCTCTGTCCCTCGATTATGTGATGTGTTCTGGCTGTTTCAATATCATGGTCAGTTTGCCCTGTCTTGCTATCTATGCCACTGATCATCTCTGTCATTTTGTCTTTAAGTAACAATAATTCCGACATGCCGCCATCTTCTAACTCTGCAACTTCCTCTCTTTCAAGGAACATCATAATGTGAGTCATCAGTGATATGCGGGATTTGTCTTGAACATCTCTTCTCTGTTCGCCTGATATGTCAAGGAAATCACATACGTCTAGTAACTTGTCTTTAGTCAGGGTGTGCAATTCTCCTACTACCTCTTCCTGTAGTTCTTCCAAGGCGGTTGTCATGTTGACAGGACAGGAGGAACCTTTACTGTGCAGGAGTTGACTCTGAATTAGATGGTCCTTACTGTCTCTGATGGTCTCTCAACGGCCTCAGTTGACACGTACTTAACCACCAACTTCCAGCTCCCCTCGAACAGCAACACTTTCCTCACTGTAGCCTGCCTGGGTTGTTATGTAGGGATTTAGCTGGCTCAGAATTCAGCGACCAGGATGTGGAAGCCGGACATCTGAGCAGCAATCTCAGCGGAGCCTCCAAAATGTTACGCCCCTGAAAAAGGGGAGAAATAATCACGAGAGTGACGCAGTTGTTTCCTCACTGAAAACTTTTGTATAATGAGCTTTTACAAAAATACCACATTTTACAGAACAACAGATCTACAGGAACCAGAGTTTTGTAGGGTACAAAGCTTATTCAAGTCACAACAGCATAAACTGTAATTCACTAAAACATATACAAATGTTTCAATATAACTGTCAAACACAAAGTAGCTTTAGCTCAGTAACCCATAACTACATTTATCAACCATGTCAACAAAGTATTCGAAACACATTATACAAATAACCCCAAATATATTATTAACAGCGCACATGTTCATTCACAATTAGCATAAAATGGCAGCTACTCTCAATATGAAGCTATTTCTGTAACGATCCCGGCAGTCTGAGTCGGGTCCTGTCTGTGGACTAGTTTTTCTGCTCGTGATCTCCAGTTTCCCGAGGGTTCTGGAACGCTCCGGGGAGCTCTCTTGATTTCCGCACCTGCATCCCATCAGCAATCTGCACACCTGGTCCTGATCATCACCCTTCTTAGGCTCTGGCCTAACATCCATTCCCTGCCGGATCGTTAGCCATGAACAGTAGGTTTACCAGAGTATCAGTCTTAGGGCTTCTAGCGTTAGTTTTGTTGTTTTGCACCTTGTTGGTTTGTTGTTTACTTACCTCCGTTTTGTTCCATCTGCAGTCACTCGTCCGGAGCCTTCATCCAACCTCTGCCTGGTGGTCGGCGGCTGCCGAGCCATGATTGGATCAACCACTGCACCCCCAACAACTAATCAACGCCGCCCGCTCTGTTCCCTGGATTATTCAGCATCACTCTTGACTTTGTAAATAAACACTCACCTTCGTTTCAACTTACCTTGTCCTGGTCTGCTTCTGGGTTCTGGCTTTGTAACTCGTGACAATTTCGCTGCAACCAAGCAGGTTTCACTCACACACGCACCTAATAACTCTTTTCAACTTAACTCTAACTTACTCAAGATGTTACTAACACATACCTTAAACTCTCTTGACATGTTAGCAAGTTATTACATTCAAATTAACTCGTTTTATATCAATAACGTACCTGAAAAAGGGGAGAAATAATCACGAGAGTGACGCAGTTGTTTCCTCACTGAAAACGTTTGTATAATGAGGAAAAAAGACCGCGATTTCCCCAGAAAGTTGGGTGGAGACCAGAGCAATCGATCTCAGGCTCATAGATTAAGAGCATTTAGTAGATCACAGATTAACACTTTTACCCTTAAATTAGGCACCACAAAATAAAGTAGTCAATATAACGTTTACACATTCCTCTTACAATAATTTACCCTTTTACACTTGACGGATTTTAACACATTTATGAATTTTATCAATCTCTATGAACTAGTACTGGATGCATGATCTTTTTAACCTTAGATATTTTAAGATCCTTACATACCATGAACTTACTAATACTTTTTAGTGTATAACAGGCTATGAATATGTCCTTTAACCTGTCACACTCTCCCCGACAAAATAAATGTTGTCCCAACATTACCAATATTGTCTTCTTAAACAGTCTATAAGCACTGGACGTAGAAAATCCTCTTCTGTAAGCTAGTCCTTGAGCAGAGGTCAAAGTTCACAGTTCAAATAGAACCAAGAAGTTATATTCACAGTCCATATCTGTTGACCAGCTGTATAAACAGTCCATAATCAGTCTTTTCTCATACTATTGTCAACAGTCCATCAGTTTTAATGATCTATATGCATAGTCTGCTAATTGTCTCGTGAAAGTCTGTGAAATCAGTCAGTAGTCCATGGTCAAACATGTCAACTCTGTAGCCTCAAGTTTGCTGAAGTCCATACATGTAGGGTGGCTGAAGGTAATATCGCTGTAGTGATGGTAGCCATGGAACCAGTCCTGGTGCAGGGTAGACAGGGAACAACTGTGGCTGTGGCTGGATACTGTAGCAGGAAGGGATACCAAGCTGATCATAGGTGATACGTCTTGGAGGGTGTCTCTCTCTTTGTGGTAGCTGGTAAGCTGGTTCCTCAGGTTCAGCAGCAGCAGTTAATGAAGGAAAGGCACTTAGTGGACGATCATCAGGTACATTTTCAGCAGGCAAGTTCATCTCCTCAGCAGGCAGTTCTTTAACTGTTGTTTTCTCCTCCAGCTGATTTTCAACAAGAGGCTGTGCTGGTAGCGTATCAGGAACTGGCACCGCAACTGTCTGTTTCACTGGTGGGGGCCTGTTTTCCGACCTCTCGCTGGTTCAGCATACCTCTCAGGTACTGTAGGAGATGTGGGGACCTGTAGCGGCTCATGATGAAGGTCATATTCATCCCCGCTGTCTTCATCAGAATCTAGAGGCTGTGATCCAGGCTGATGTCTCTTTTTCTTACTTTTGTCATCTTTAGTCATTTCTGGTTGTCTCTCAAAAGGTAAGTGGTCACAGGACATGAGCAGGTTTCTGTGCAGGACCCGGGAGCGTCCCCTACCCTTTTCTGGTCTCAACTCATAAATCGGCAGGTCTGAACCCATTTGTCTCACTACTGTGTGAATTTGATCTTCCCAATAGTTACGGAGTTTGCCTGGTCCTCCTCTTGGTGTCAGGTTTTTAATCAGGAACTCGCTCGCCAGGCTGTAGCACTGAACTCCTAACTTTAGTGTCATAGTACTTCTTACTTCTTTCAGCAGCTTTCTGAGCATTTTCATTTGCAATGGCGTATGCTTCTTCCATTCCTTGTTTCCAGTTCTCCACGTAGTCTCGCTGGTTACTGGAACCTGCCTCTGTGCACAATCCAAAGAACATATCAACTGGAAGCCTGGGTGATCTCCCAAACAGAAGATAAAATGGTGAATAGCCAGTCACTTCGCAACGGGTGCAGTTATAGGCATAAACCAGTTTGTTTAGAGACTCCTTCCAGTTTGACTTTTGTGTCTCAGTTAGTGTCTTTAGCATTTGCAACAATGTTCTGTTCATTCGTTCCACTTGACCGTTCCCCATCGGGTGGTAGGGTGTTGTTCTGGACCCCGCCATGCCACTGAGTTTCTTTAACTGATGGAACAACTGATTTTCGAATTCTCCCCCTTGGTCATGGTGGATGCGGGAGGGGAACCCAAACTTCAGGGCAAAGTCATTGAAGATGAGATTTGCAGCAGTTTTTCCTGACTTTGATGTGGTGGCGTAGGCTTGAGTGAAACGTGTAAAATGATCAACAATCACGAGGATGTACTCATATCCCCCTTTACATCTGTCGAGATGGAGGAAATCTATACATACCAGTTCAAATGGCTGTGTTGTCACAATGTTTGTCAGAGGAGCTCTTGTTTCATGGCCTGGCTTTTTCTGCTTGACACAGCTACAAGTTTTAGTCACATAGTGCTCGATGTCAGATTGCATATAAGGCCAGAAGAAGCGGTCACGTACTAGTGATACAGTGCGGTCAGTACCTTGGTGTCCCATGTTATTGTGCAACTCTTCCATCACTTTACCTTTGTACTGCTCTGGTAGAACTAACTGCTTGCGGGCTGTAGTGATTCTGTAAAGAATACCATCATTGTCGATTGTCAATTTGTCCCATTCTCTGAATAGGCATTTTGTCTTTGGACTGAATTCCTTTTGATCTTTAACTGGTGGTTTGGAACCAGACAGCTTGAAATCGAGCACAGGACGGATGACCGGATCAGACTCTTGTGCCTCTCTTATTCCCTCTTTTGGGATCGAGCTGATTGTTGCTGTAGTTGTCTCACCTTCAGCTGATACTGACATAGATGCAGCTGAAATTGACCAAGGCACAAAAGGCTCTTTCTGTACCTCTACTGCTTGTATCGTGGCGGCAATGGTGTCTGGTGGAAGCTCCTCAGAACATTCTCTCATCAGTGACTCTACATCCAGTGGCATCCTCGACAAAGCATCTGCATCACTGTTCTCTCTGCCTGGCCTGTACTTTATTGTAAAGTGGAAATCAGCCAATTCTGCAACCCACCTCGAAGTGGTTGCGTTCAGTTTGGCAGTAGACAGAATGTAGCTGAGCGGGTTGTTATCACTGTATACAGTGAAGGTCGGAGCATAGTACAAATAATCATGGAACTTATCAGTGATTGCCCATTTTAGAGCTAGAAATTCTAGCTTGCCAGAGTGGTAGTGATAGTTCTTCTCAGCTGCTGTTAAGGTTCGAGAGCCATAAGCAATGACCCTAAGCTTCCCATCTTGCTCTTGATAAAGAACTGCTCCCAAGCCTTGGTGTGACGCATCAGTGTGTACAACAAATGGCTGAGTGAAGTCAGGGAAACCTAAGACTGGTGGGTGAAGCAGACACTCAATCAGCTGTTCAAGTGCCTGTTGATGCTGGTCAGTCCACAGGATTGGCTTGTTTGAGGGCACCACATTACTTACTTTCTTTGTTCTTGCTTTCCGTGGGTGGTCAGGTAATTTCTCTGAATCTGCTTTCAGGAGGTCATACAGACAGCTGGCCCTCCTAGAAAAGTATTTGATGTACTGTCTGTAGTAAGTGAGTAAACCAAGCATTTTTCTGAGCTGGCCCACAGTCTGTGGTCTGATCTCTTTCAATGCTCTTACTGCTTCAAAATCGGCTGGGTCAACTTTGCTGCCGTCTGCAGACACTATTCTGCCCAAATAACGGACCTGGGGTTTAAGGAGATCACACTTACTTGGCTTGAGTTTGATGCCATACTCTCTGAGACGCTGCAAAACCTTTTGCACATCATTCACATGGCTGTCGAAAGTTTTACTGAAAACTAGCGTGTCGTCCAGATAAGGAATGCAGATGTTGTCCCGGAGCCCTTCCAAACATTCCTCCATACAACGCTGAAAAGCTGCAGGAGCGTTCATGAGGCCGAATGGCATACGTATCCACTCATAGAGTCCCCATAGGGTCACAAATGCTGTCAGTGATCTGCTTTCTTCAGAGATGAACCCTTGGTGATATGCTTTTCCCTGATCTAAAAGGGAGAACCAGGAATTACCACCTAAACTGTCCATGATGTCCTGGACCCGAGGGATGGGCTGGCGGTCGGGATGTGTCTTTCTGTTCAGGTCTCTGTAATCTATACACAACTGGAGGGTCCCGTCCTTCTTCCTAACGCAAACGACAGGTGAAGAATATGAAGAGTTTGACTTCCTAACCCAACCCTGGGCTATGAGGTCATGAAGGTAACCCTTCATCTCCTGATACAGTGGCCTGGGCACTGACATGTATGTGCGCTTGACTGGTTCAGAGTCTTTTAGAGAAATAGTCATTTTCAATCGTTCAATGCAGCCAATGTCATTGTCTGATCTGGAGAAGGAGTGACACTCTTCTCTAAGCATTTTCCTAACAACCTCTGTTCTTCGGTTAGGTGACTTAAACCTACTGGTGGATCCCACTGTTCAGTAGCAGTACATGGGGTTTGAACACTGGTGTGATTCACTGTGGCTGGGGTGACAGCTTTTTCAAAGACTTGGGCAGGTAACACAGTCATAATGGTTTGTACTGTACCGATTATGGTGCGTCCTAGCAGGGCAATGTCGTGGTCAGTGGGGTTAGAGACATCAAGCATGACAACTGGAAAAACACCTTTCTTAACTCTGACTAGTGTGTCAAAGAACTCAAGTTCATCTGGCCACTGCGGGTTCAGGTCTGGCTGGAAAAGCATTGTCATGTCGTCTTTGAAAGGCTGGGAAGCTACACGGCACTCAATCTGAATGCTACTGTGTTTTGGTACAGCAACCTTCTCTTTCTTGGTTTTCACTGCGTATTCATCTGTCTGTTCTGGCGCTAACAGCCTGTATAAAAGCCCTCACCTTATTTCTTTTGAGGCTTGGGAAAGCTTTTTTCACTGTACTGTACCGTTTAGTTTTTTCGGTCCTTGTCAGGATGTGCTCAATAACATTGAAACCTATGATGGGATGAGATAGGTGACAGCCTTTCATTACCAGCACTGGGATGATCAGTTCCTTCGTTTGGTCAGTTTCAGAGGCTAGCCGAAAAGTTGTTTCAATCCATCCCAGGTACGGCATTTCAGTCCCATTTGCTGCCGTCAATCTTAGATCATCAGGTGAGTCCAGAATTTCTGAAACATCCCACAGCCTTGCGTTTGGGAGAGATTCCGCTTTCCATCGTTCATCAATGACCGATACCTGAGAGCCTGTGTCCCATAGAGCTTGGAGGTGGTGGCGATTCAGGTGACACTCAACAAGGCACTGTCTACCGACTAGCGAGGTGACCTTATGGGGGTGGCAACCTTGAGCAAGGGATGGTAAAGTGGGCATTTTCCTCTGTACAGGAAAGCTTTTTCACAGGTAGAGTCAATTTTCAGGTGAGTGCATTTTTTCCTTATGTTTAGTCCAATGTTGGTTTTGACATCCTTTGGAACAGTACAGTGTCTCTTTACATGATGAACATTGTTTCAGGTTCTCAAATTAATCTTCTTTGGCACAATTTGCACATTTCTGGGACTTTTTGGTAGCTACGGTTAACACTTGTCCCTCAGCGGTAACCCTTCCCCGTTTAAAGGGGCCTCTTTTGATGGTCTGACTCCCCGGATTTTACATCCAGCTTGAAAATGTTCTCCACTCCCACATCGGAAGCAGTGTGTGCAGCGTGCATCTGTTCTGGCCTGCTGGCAGACAAAACACCTCCTTGGAGCTTGAGCAGAGCGGTTGGTATACAGGTTAGGTGCGTATTGATACTGCGCAGGGTCAGGTGCTTGGGGCTGACTGTAGTTGCTGTAATACTGCTGCTGGGAAACAGGTGGCTGGGGGTCCCTATCTGGCCTCCTAACTGGAAGTGGGGCATGGGCATAAGGCGATGACTGAAACATAGGCTGCTGTAATGTCTCCTGAATCTGAGCAATCTCTGCACTGAGACCTTTTAGGGAAGCTACACCTGTCTTAAGTTTAGCTAACTCTGTTAACAGTTCTGCGGGTATCTTAGCTTTGGCTTCCTTCACAGGACACTTTGCAGATGGCGTATCTTCTAACTGGACTACACTTACAGTTGTAGCAGGCTGTGGGGCATTAAAACGCTTTTTGTTTCGTCTTTCTATCTCATTAGCACAAGCAATGTTAAGCTTCTCTAGCAAAACCTCATCTGATGTTTCGCTATCAAGCAGGAGAGGCTGCATGTCTATCCTGATACTGTCACTCTGGAGACCTGTAAGGACTGTGTGTAAACACATGCGCTGGACTAGGGCAGGGTCATACTTAAGCCCTGATTCTGACTCCTGGGAAGCAAATAGTACTTTCTGCCTCAAATCTAAGACGCGCATCAGGAAGCTTTGAGGGGTCTCCTTGCTATGCTGTGCTTCTGAAGCTAGCTGTTTGTAAAGCTCTGTTGCACTCTTCTCTTGGAAGTGGGAACGCAGGATGCATCTAAGTGTGGGAAGAGTTAGCTGGGGTTTACCTTCCAAGTAGCTGCGTAGCTGTGAGCCTGGAGAAATAGCCCTGATTACTGCGTCTACTATTTCTACCTCAGGATAGCCTCTGTTAAGTCCATTCTCAATCTGATGGGCAAGGCTGGAAAAGGTCAGTTTATCTTTCTGGCCCGGTTCACCTATCTGACCAGAAATTTTTAACTCTTTGCGCCAGTATGAGCCGGGCTGTGCACTGGGTGAGAGCTGCATGCTCCTCTGAAGATGGGCAGGGGGTTGGGGCTGGCGCAGAGAATCACTGGCTTGGTCTGCAGTACTCTGCTCAGTTCCCACCCCTTGTTGTGGGGTTACAGTTCTCTGTCCCTCGATTATGTGATGTGTTCTGGCTGTTTCAATATCATGGTCAGTTTGCCCTGTCTTGCTATCTATGCCACTGATCATCTCTGTCATTTTGTCTTTAAGTAACAATAATTCCGACATGCCGCCATCTTCTAACTCTGCAACTTCCTCTCTTTCAAGGAACATCATAATGTGAGTCATCAGTGATATGCGGGATTTGTCTTGAACATCTCTTCTCTGTTCGCCTGATATGTCAAGGAAATCACATACGTCTAGTAACTTGTCTTTAGTCAGGGTGTGCAATTCTCCTACTACCTCTTCCTGTAGTTCTTCCAAGGCGGTTGTCATGTTGACAGGACAGGAGGAACCTTTACTGTGCAGGAGTTGACTCTGAATTAGATGGTCCTTACTGTCTCTGATGGTCTCTCAACGGCCTCAGTTGACACGTACTTAACCACCAACTTCCAGCTCCCCTCGAACAGCAACACTTTCCTCACTGTAGCCTGCCTGGGTTGTTATGTAGGGATTTAGCTGGCTCAGAATTCAGCGACCAGGATGTGGAAGCCGGACATCTGAGCAGCAATCTCAGCGGAGCCTCCAAAATGTTACGCCCCTGAAAAAGGGGAGATATAATCACGAGAGTGACGCAGTTGTTTCCTCACTGAAAACTTTTGTATAATGAGCTTTTACAAAAATACCACATTTTACAGAACAACAGATCTACAGGAACCAGAGTTTTGTAGGGTACAAAGCTTATTCAAGTCACAACAGCATAAACTGTAATTCACTAAAACATATACAAATGTTTCAATATAACTGTCAAACACAAAGTAGCTTTAGCTCAGTAACCCATAACTACATTTATCAACCATGTCAACAAAGTATTCGAAACACATTATACAAATAACCCCAAATATATTATTAACAGCGCACATGTTCATTCACAATTAGCATAAAATGGCAGCTACTCTCAATATGAAGCTATTTCGCTGCAACCAAGCAGGTTTCACTCACACACGCACCTAATAACTCTTTTCAACTTAACTCTAACTTACTCAAGATGTTACTAACACATACCTTAAACTCTCTTGACATGTTAGCAAGTTATTACATTCAAATTAACTCGTTTTATATCAATAACGTACCTGAAAAAAGGGGAGAAATAATCACGAGAGTGACGCAGTTGTTTCCTCACTGAAAACGTTTGTATAATGAGGAAAAAAGACCGCGATTTCCCCAGAAAGTTGGGTGGAGACCAGAGCAATCGATCTCAGGCTCATAGATTAAGAGCATTTAGTAGATCACAGATTAACACTTTTACCCTTAAATTAGGCACCACAAAATAAAGTAGTCAATATAACGTTTACACATTCCTCTTACAATAATTTACCCTTTTACACTTGGACGGATTTTAACACATTTATGAATTTTATCAATCTCTATGAACTAGTACTGGATGCATGATCTTTTTAACCTTAGATATTTTAAGATCCTTACATACCATGAACTTACTAATACTTTTTTAGTGTATAACAGGCTATGAATATGTCCTTTAACCTGTCACATTGGCACCTATAATAAGTGAAGCCACTTTGGTGGCGAAAGCAGAGCGGCAAAATGCTGTATGGGTTGGAGGGTCCATCTCAGCTTCACTCCATTATTTTCAATCTCTGTGGGTTCAGAAAAAGGAACATGAGGAAAGAAATTTGTGTTTAATCTTTCTGAAGTGTTTCTGAAATTGATAGATATTTTTTTTATACTGTCTGAGCAAAGAGGAATAATATAAATTACTTATGTATAAACACTGGCATTATCTTATTGAATTAGATCATGTTTTTTTAAACACAAGGTGTCAGGGTTTTGAAAATAAATATCTTAGTGCATATACTGTATCAGTGAGAAAACAGAGTGAAACAGGGAGTGACAACCTAAACTTTTGCTTTCCATTGTAAAATGTTTTGCTACGTTGTGCCCTGCTCAACACGAACCAGGACTTTTGCTGCCTGCAACTCAGACTTAAACCACCCCCACAATGTGCAAAGCCTTCTGAATGGTCCCAATAATGTTGTCTTTCAAAGGGGACAATACTATTCCAAACAATTAAAATAGTTGGTTACTGAATACTGTTAATCTGGGCTTTCTGAGTGTTGGAGGAATTTGTGGATGTGAAAGAGTCCTTTGATTGACTACTGAGTTGAGTTGGTTGTCAGAGATAAGTGATGGTAATTAGGGAAATTAGGTACAGTTATGAAAGTGTGCTGGAAAAGCTAGGTCAAATATTGTGTGCGAGTACATTGAGTGTTTTTTTTATTTTGTATCATAAAGAATGCAGTAGTCCTACAGCTATATTTATGACTGGGATACCCTCACAGAAAATACAATTAAACCCCAAAATATAACAGAAAAGGATCCGTTACAACCCTGCATAGGAACCTGCATAAAAGCATCATAAATATTTTTCTGAGAACAATTGTTTGTATTAAATCACTTTAAAAGCAGTACAATCAATAAGAAATAATACAGTTTAAAACCATCACAAATCGGTGTTATTGTCTTGTGTTTACAGTGTTGCTTGCAGCACTGGGTTAAAAAATACTACTAAAATACTACTAATTTCAAATACTTTAGCTGGGCTTGGTTGAGCTTGCCTGGCTCAATGAAGTAAATTGGTTCCATTGGTTTTAACCCATACCACGGTAAGGGCTTGTGAGTGAAATTACGTATTTACCTGATTTGTTTGATAATAATAGTTAAATTATATACTTAACAAATAGTAAGACATTTCTGTTCTACTAATGCTGTGTTTTTGTAAAGGGATGGTCTCCACTCTAGCTCCCTGCAGCTAATCTGGGCGTATGGTCACTAGAGATAGCTTGAGCTGACAATTGACTGAGCCTCAGTGGCGGCTCCTGAAAAAATTCTCAGGGGGGGCAATTTTTCTGATGATTTAGGTGACCTACACACATTTAAAAAAAGATATGTCCAGCAACAACATGAAGACAGGGGCAGCATATAAGTCAATACCAGAAGCATTTATTGACTGATCTCAAAAGTGTTGGCTTACCAGGGTTGGTGGAGCCCTCAGTTTCATCTTTGCCTCGCAAAGCTAACTCAAACACTCCGCAAAACTTGTCCACCAGTATCTGTCTTTTTATCTCACGTTGTACATCTCTTAAAGCCTGTCTATCACCCCCAGCATAAACTGCCTTCTTCCTATCAAGTAGTGATTTTAGATGTTTTGATACCCAAGGCTTGTTGTTAGGGAAGATCTTAGTAGGCACAACTGACTCAACACAGAAGTTTACATAGTCTGAAATAACCTCTGTGAGTTCATCCAGATCAGAGCTGCTGTCCTCAAATACCTCCCACATTGTACAGTCAAAACACCCCAAGTGATACTGTTGTCATTCCAGATCTGGACAGTTTTAACTGTGGGTTTCTCCCTCTCCAGGAGGCGACAGTAAATTGGCCTGAGGTAGACCACATTGTGGTCTGATGTCCCCAGTGGAGGTCTGGTGGTGGCAGAGAACGCCTTTGGTATTGTCCCATAGCACAAATCAAGAGTCCTATTTTTCCTAGTGTGACATTTCACATACTGATGGTATGTGCGCAATACTTTGTGCAAGGTACAGTTGTTAAAATCCCCTAAAATAAATTTGGGTGCGTCGGGGGAGATGGATTCCAGTTTCTGTGACAGATTATAAATAATCTCTGATGCCTTTGTTATATTAGCTTTTGGTTGAATGTACACAACGGTAATAAACAATTGGGGGAACTCACGGGGCAGATAGTAAGGTCGCAGTGACACAGAAAGCAGTTCAATGTCGGGGGTACAGAGTCGCTCTCTTACCAGGATCGATTTACACCACTGGTCCCTGACAGACGCCCCCGCCGTGAAGTTTCCCTGTGACTGTCAGATCGCGGTCCGCTCTGACCAGGGTGAAGCCGGCCGGCTCCACTTTCTGTCCGGGACTCTGTCATCCAGCCAAGTCTCAGTAAATGCCAGCAAACAGGCCTCCCGATATTCGTGTTGGAAGCGCAGATTCGCTGACAACTCATCCGCTTCCCCCCTCAGTGACTGGGCATTAATCAGCAAGGTGGTGGGTAAGGGAAGTTTGTTCTTAATTTTTTTAAGTCGTTGTCTGATTCCCCCGCGTTTTCCACGTTTGCATTTGGGTTTGTAATCCACTCGCAGACAATCAGGTATTAGATGGGCCATTGGGATATCCATCGCGTTCGTATTTGAGTTGCATTGTAGTAAAAACTCCCTGCTGTATTGGATTCCGCTGCCAGCAGCGTTTTCATTATTTAGTCCGTTCGTAGCGGGTATGTACACGATCAACAAGATCAGTCCAACACCGTGACCCCACCACTGGAAATCCATGGTTGGCAGAATGTTTGTAAACTAAGTGTACAAATTAAAAACATAAAATAACGCCACTAAGTGTACAAATTAAAAACATAAGATTAAAAACATAAGATAACGCCACACCAAACGTCACACACACTGCAGGTCGCAACAGAGACGCTGCTACCCGCTATTTTCTTAGTTACGTTCATGGTTACGTTACGTATGACGAAAGCGTAAGTGCAAGCCCTCAGACACCCATAGAGATTGTATTGAAAGCTCTGAAATTGGAAAAAAATAGATTTTACATGGGAGTCTATGACAGACTTCTGGGCGATTTTCAACCTGACTGAAATCGCCCCCAAAAAGGGGGTGGCCATTTGAAGCACGCCTGATTGGACATTTAGTGGCAGTGTGGCACTGTGGCAGATCAGACGTCTAGATTACAACACTGATAACTACTGTTGCCGTGATATAATTGATTAGAAAAAAAATCCCTTCCTTTTCCCGTTTGGCAGTGCGTCGCCCATATCGCCCTATTGAACAGGCCGCCCCTGCTGAGCCTGCATTCCATAGACAAGATGTGGTGTGTGTAACCGAGATAGGGATGGCCTGGAGGAGCAGAACGAAAATCCTCATTGTTCCGAATCATCTTGCCATCTGGAAAACTAAGCCGGAGGTAGAACAACACCCAGTGCAAATAACTAACAGATGAACCCAAAGTGGCTTATGATGTCCCGGACTGCATGGGAAGGGTGGAACCAGCCATGACTAAGCGTTTTTAGATCTACTATATAAAGAACTCTGCATTTTCTGTTTGTCAGAGCCCTCGGCCCAACACTCAAGAGTGTTGGGTCGACCAGCCTCACGTACTACCTTATTAATACGTTTTGAATAAAGTAATATCCTGATTGGTGATTGACCTCGACAGGCTATACAGACTTTTCTGACGTGCAAACCGACTAGCCAAAATATAAAACTGAGCCTTACCTTAGCCCTAACCTTAAACTTGAACCCTAACCTAATTTCAACAAATTATAAAATGAAATATTGGTTTGCACATCAAAAAAGTTTGTATAGCCCTTTCCAGTTACCACAGGAGGATTAAGGTGGTTCAATTCGCTGTGCCTTAACTCCATCTAGTGGATTTAAAAAATATTAAATAAAAATGTCTCATTAACTATTTGCTGCCTCCTACTTTGCTAAATCTGTGAAAATGTAAGATTAATGTAAGTTTGAAAGGAAACTGTTAGGAAATAATAGCTTAAGATAATATATTTACAAAAACATGTTCAAAATACTGGTTGGTATGTAACACGCATGTAGGTGTACATCAGTGGTGGTCTGTGCCGTTTTTTTATGATCAAGGCCTTATTTCTTTTACAGCATATTGGATGACTGTCATTCATATTCCATTCACCCAGTTCAATGTAACAGTGATAGGTTTAGGCTACTACATGATACTGGAATTTTCCCTAAACCCATCATGAGGTTGCTACAACCTAGCCTATGAATGAATGTTTACAACGTAGGTGAACACATGTTGAGAGAAATTTTTTAGGTGACAGATAGTAACACATGGACAGACAGTGACTCATTCAATACCGCCTTGCACACTCTTGCCTGCAATCTAGCTAATCTAGGGTGTAATCATTAGTCTAACAGTTGCAAATGAGAGTTTATATTGGACAAATTCATGTTTATCCCCGTTTCGTTCCGTTTGCTTCAGTTTAAGAAGCTTTTTTCAACAGAATCGGTGGAATGAATACACCCCTGATCGCACGTAAACACAGTTCACTTTCATAGCAGCCACGTCGTATTCCTTCTCGCATTCATGCTCACTCCTCTCACCTTTTCCCTTCGCTTGTGGACTTCAATGCACAACACATTAGCTGTATGTGAACAGGCGAAAAAAAAACGTGCCAAACCATATCATAACCGCTACACACAGCCTATATTGGTGTCACCATATTAGCTAAAGTAACGTCAGTCAACATAGCTAATAGAACTAACGCATTAGTAAACCTGCTACAAGCAGTTTAGCACTAACACCGCCGGGCCCCGGTGTCAATAAATTAGTCAAACCAAAAGCTTACCTTGACTTGGAAGTTCCAGTGTTGTGTTGTATAGTCATAGCCAGCTAGCAAACATAGTATCCCTTTGTTTGAGCAGGGTGTTTGAGTAGGCTAAACTAACTAGCTGCATTTGTTAGCTTAGTGACACTGAAAGTGAAAAAAATTGTGGAAGAAGTCGTCAGAGTCAAATACTCACCACATTTTATGCACTGCAATGCTAGCTAGCTGTAGCTTTTGCTTTCAGCGCTAGATTCATTCTCTGATCCTTTGATTGGGTGGACAACATGTCAGTTCATGCTGCAAGAGCTCTGACTGGTGGGAGGACGTTTTCCGGAAGTTGTCATAATTACTGTGTAAGTCTATTCTAGGTTTTGTATTGAAGTCAATGTACCCAGAGGAGGACGGAAGGTAGCTGTCCTTCGGCTACACCATGGTGCTACCCTACAGAGTGCTGTTGAGGCTACTGTAGATCTTGATTGCAAAACAGTGTTTTTATCAATTATTTGGTGATATTAATATATTTAATATAGTTTTATGGTTAACTTTTTAAATGTTTTAAAATTTTTATGAAATTCACTCAGGATGGTCCTCCCGTTCCTCCTCTGAGGAGCCTCCACTGCTGTACATTTGTACTGGTTTCGTCTATCTAACCACTATAGGGAATAGAGGGTTCTTCGGCTTGTCCCAATAGAGGAACCCATTATGTTTGTAAATGTAGTCCCGTGTAGCTCAGTTGGAGAGCCTGGCGTTTGCAACGCCAGGGTTGTGGGTTTGTTTCCCACGGGGGACCAGTATGAAAAAATAAAATAAAATGTATGCACTCACTAACTGTAAGACGCTCTGGATAAGAGCGTCTGCTAAATGACTAAAATGTAAATGTAACCCTCTGGAAAGGGTTCTAAATAGAAATGTTTATAAAGGGTTCTATCAAATGGACTATACAGCCACAAGTAGTAAGTGGAATTACAATATACTAAACAAGGTAATGATTCAAGTGTCATGTTCAGTGAGAAAACTATACTAAAGTTAAATGTCTTACCTGTGATGAAATGTTTTCCACACACATAGCTAAGTGTAGGCGACTACTTGGACACCGGGTCTCCATATTTCCCACTCTCCCACACTGAATAGCCTAAAGCCCCAGGGCTCTTCTCGCAGGCATATTTCCCTACGTGGGAGCATTGCAATCGGTAGGTTGGGATTTTTGACCTGGTTACATTTGACATTTACATTTGACTAATTTAGCGGATGCTCTTACGTGTACATTGAACAACACAGCAGCTTTCCGGCATGTTTTGTTATTCCTGTATAACAAACAATGTACGACGAAGTTGGCTCTTTTACAGTGGGGGTGAATGGGAACGAGTGTTTGTTTTCCCCAATTTGTGGGCATGGTCGAGGGAATTTCTTATTACAGGAATATCTTATTCTTCTTGTTCTTTGGAGTTTAGGGCGGTTGGCATCCAATATGTTGCATTACCACCCCCAACTGGACTATAATATACAGTGGGGAAAAAAGTATTTAGTCAGCCACCAATTGTGCAAGTTCTCCCACTTAAAAAGATGAGAGAGGCCTGTAATTTTCATCATAGGTACACGTCAGCTATGACAGACAAATTGAGAGAAAAAAAATCCAGAAAATCACATTGTAGGATTTTTAATGAATTTATTTGCAAATTATAGTGGAAAATAAGTATTTGGTCACCTACAAACAAGCAAGATTTCTGTCTCTCACAGACCTGTAACTTCTTCTTTAAGAGGCTCCTCTGTCCTCCACTCGTTACCTGTATTAATGGCACCTGTTTGAACTTGTTATCAGTATAAAGACACCTGTCCACAAACTCAAACAGTCACACTCCAAACTCCACTATGGCCAAGACCAAAGAGCTGTCAAAGGACACCAGAAACAAAATTGTAGACCTGCACCAGGCTGGGAAGACTGAATCTGCAATAGGTAAGCAATAGGACCTAGTGAATGACCTGCAGAGAGCTGGGACCAAAGTAACAAAGCCTACCATCAGTAACACACTACGCCGCCAGGGACTCAAATCCTGCAGTGCCAGACGTGTCCCCCTGCTTAAGCTAGTACATGTCCAGGCCCGTCTGAAGTTTGCTAGAGTGCATTTGGACGATCCAGAAGAGGATTGGGAGAATGTCATATGGTCAGATGAAACCAAAATATAACTTTTTGGTAAAAACTCAACTTGTCGTGTTTGGAGGACAAAGAATGCTGAGTTGCATCCAAAGAACACCATACCTACTGTGAAGCATGGGGGTGGAAACATCATGCTTTGGGGCTGTTTTTCTGCAAAGGGACCAGGACGACTGATCCGTGTAAAGGAAAGAATGAATGGGGCCATGTATCGTGAGATTTTGAGTGAAAACCTCCTTCCATCAGCAAGGGCATTGAAGATGAAACGTGGCTGGGTCTTTCAGCATGACAATGATCCCAAACACACTGCCCGGGCAACAAAGGAGTGGCTTCGTAAGAAGCATTTCAAGGTCCTGGAGTGCCCTAGCCAGTCTCCAGATCTCAACCCCATAGAAAATCTTTGGAGGGAGTTGAAAGTCTGTGTTGCCCAGCGACAGCCCCAAAACATCACTGCTCTAGAGGAGATCTGCATGGAGGAATTGGCCAAAATACCAGCAACAGTGTGTGAAAACCTTGTGAAGACTTACAGAAAACGTTTGACCTGTGTCATTGCCAACAAAGGGTATATAACAAAGTATTGAGAAACGTTTGTTATTTACCAAATACTTATTTTCCACCATAATTTGCAAATAAATTCATAAAAAATCCTACAATGTGATTTTCTGGATTTTTCTTTCTCATTTTGTCTGTCATAGTTGACGTGTACCTATGATGACATTTACATTTACATTTACGTCATTTAGCAGACGCTCTTATCCAGAGCGACTTACAAATTGGTGCATTCACCCTATAGCCAGTGAATAACCACTTTACAATATGTTTTATTTTTTATTTTTATTTTATTTATTTTTAGGGGGTGGGGGTAGAAGGATTACTTTATCCTATCCCAGGTATTCATTAAAGAGGTGGGGTTTCAAATGTCTCCGGAAGGTGGTGAGTGACTCCGCTGTCCTGGCGTCGTGAGGGGAGCTTGTTCCACCATTGGGGTGCCAGAGCAGCGAACAGTTTTGACTGGGCTGAGCGGGAACTATGCTTCCGCAGAGGAAGGGGAGCCAGCAGGCCAGAGGTGGATGAACGCAATGCCCTCATTTGGGTGTAGGGACTGATCAGAGACTGAAGGTACAGAGGTGCCGATCCCCTCACAGCTCCATAGGCAAGCACCATGGTCTTGTAACAGATGCGAGCTTCAACTGGAAGCCAGTGGAGTGTGCGGAGGAGCGGGGTGACGTGAGAGAACTTGGGAAGGTTGAACACCAGACGGGCTGCGGCATTCTGGATGAGTTGTAGGGGTTTAATGGCACAGGCAGGGAGCCCAGCCAACAGAGAGTTGCAGTAATCCAGACGGGGAGATGACAAGTGCCTGGATTAGGACCTGTGCCGCTTCCTGTGTAAGGCAGGGTCGTACTCTCCGAATGTTGTAGAGCATGAACCTGCAGGATCGGGTCACCGCCTTGATGTTAGCGGAGAACGACAGGGTGTTGTCCAGGGTCACGCCAAGGCTCTTCGCACTCTGGGAGGAGGACACAACGGAGTTGTCAACCGTGATGGCGAGATCATGGAACGGGCAGTCCTTCCCCGGGAGGAAGAGCAGCTCCGTCTTGCCAAGGTTCAGCTTGAGGTGGTGATCCGTCATCCATACTGATATGTCTGCCAGACATGCAGAGATGCGATTCGCCACCTGGTTATCAGAAGGGGAAAGGGAGAAGATTAGTTGTGTATCGTCAGCGTAGCAGTGATAGGAGAGGCCATGTGAGGATATGACAGAGCCAAGTGACTTGGTGTATAGGGAGAATAGGAGAGGGCCTAGAACTGAGCCCTGGGGACACTAGTGGTGAGAGCACGTGGTGCGGAGACAGCTTCTCGCCACGCCACTTGGTAGGAGCGACCGGTCAGGTAGGACGCAATCCAGGAGTGAGCCGCACCGGAGATGCCCAACTCGGAGAGGGTGGAGAGGAGGATCTGATGGTTCACAGTATCAAAGGCAGCAGACAGGTCTAGAAGGACAAGAGCAGAGGAGATAGAGTTAGCTTTAGCAGTGCGGAGAGCCTCCGTGACACAGAGAAGAGCAGTCTCAGTTGAATGACCAGTCCTGAAACCTGACTGGTTTGGATCAAGAAGGTCATTCTGAGAGAGATAGCAAGAGAGTTGGCTAAAGACGGCACGCTCAATAGTTTTGGAAAGAAAAGAAAGAAAGGATACTGGTCTGTAGTTGTTGACATCAGTGGGATCGAGTGTTGGTTTTTGAGAAGGGGTGCAACTCTCGCTCTCTTGAAGACGGAAGGGACATAGCCAGCAGTCAAGGATGAGTTGATCAGCGAGGTGAGGTAGGGGAGAAGGTCACCGGAGATGGTCTGGAGAAGAGAGGAGGGGATGGGGTCAAGCGGGCAGGTTGTTGGGCGGCCTGCAGTCACAAGTCGCAAGATTTTATCTGGAGAGAGAGGGGAGAAAGAAGTCAAAGCATAGGGTAGGGCAGTGTGAGCAGGACCAGCAGTGTCATTAGACTTAACAAACGAGGATCGGATGTCGTCAACCTTCTTTTCAAAGTGGTTGATGAAAATTACAGGCCTATCTCATCTTTTTAAGTGGGAGAACTTGCACAATTGGTGGCTGACTAAATACTTTTTCCCCCCACTGTAAATCCATTATACTTTGATGCAAAATGGGAAAAGGAAAATAAAATAAATAAATATTTAAAAAAAACACCCTTCCAACTAACCCTACACTCATTAAAAACCCACTACCCCATTCCTCTACTTTGACCCTACTCCTGCACCATGCCAACGGCCTGGGAGGACGGGACACCACGACTCAACACACCCTGTAACTCTTCTTAGGTAAAATCTCGTATCCCTGTGGCTACTGCCATTCCTGTGGCTTTCCAAAATTGTAAAGCAGGAGGTTAACTATACAATTTTACTTCAAGGTGTCTCCTGCAATCACAATAGATGACTACTCTACTTGTTTGTGTCAACACCTGCTACCAACTAGCCAGCTAGCTAGGTTGCAATGGAGCCCACTTCACCTTGAATAGCTAAAGAATGTTTCAGCGCTGTAGAAACTGTGTTTTTACGCTCTTGTCCGGGACAATATAAACAATCCGGAGTTCCAATACAGCAATTGTTTGCTACCAGAGTATTACAGGAATGAGTTCCAACGAATTGTGTGAGGGGGTAGGAATGGGCAGATTTCTCCTTTCCCTTCCCCGGCTGCTGTATTGGGCAGTTCAATGGTGAGAAATGACTCAGTCCCTGGAGCAAAAACGTTGTGCTATCCAGGAGCATGAGTACAGGACATCAATAAGTTGCTCCCAAACATTTTAAACCAGCATCAGAAAATGTAATCTATCATAATTCATGTGGGATTCAATGACATTATGAAGGGCAGCTCAGAACAGCTGAAGATGGACTTTAAAGACCTGATTGGGTCACTGCTTGACACCAACAAATGCCCCATAATATCTGGTCCTCTGCCATCCCTAAATCATGGCATTGAACGTTTCAGCAGACTTTTGGCCCTCCATAACAGGCTATGAGACTATTGCAGCTCTGTGGGTGTAACAGTTATTGACAATTTTGATACTTTCTGGAAACAAAGCTGGTTTTATAAAGAGGATGGGATCCACCCAAATAATTTGGGTTCCTGGATCCTTTCACAGCATTATTGTCACACTCTGGTTCTAGGACTTTTTGTGTTTAGTCAGGGTGTGTAGATTTCCGTGTGTTGTGTACTGTGGGTAGTGTCTAGGTGTTCGCGTTCTATGTTTGGTCAGTGACTCCCAATCGGAGGTAACGAGTGTCAGCTGTCGGCTCGTTATCTCTGATTGGGAGCCATATTTATATGTCTGTGTTCACCTTGTGGTTGTGGGTTTTTGTTCTATGTTCAGTCGGTGTACTGAGGACGTTACGGATCGTGTTTTGTTTTGTCGTTATTTCAACATTAAAGTCATCATGTTCACTCCCAACGCTGCGCTTTGGTCCTACTTTATTGGCGATCGTGACAGAAAAACCCACCACAACGAGACCAAGCAGCAGTTGGAATACGAGTGGTGGAGCCAGGAGAGCGAAGGTTGGGAGAGGACTATGGAGGCCTGGTCCACCGAGAGGAGAGACCCCCAGAACATTTTTAGGGGGGCTCACGACGTCGGGGGCAGAAGGTGTACGGCCCGGAGGAGTGCAAGAGGTTGGCAGATATGGCCGCCAGTTTAAGGGGGCCACTGGTTACGAAGGGGATGGAAAGTGTGGAGGCACGGCGAGAGGTACTGGGGGTGTTTCCAGTCCGGTCCGGCCCGTTCCTGATCCCCGTGTAGGGCCAGGGGTGTGTGTCCCCAGTGCGGTTCTGTCTGTCCCTGCTCAACGCACCAAGCCTACGGGTGCGTCGCCAGCCCAGCTCGGCCTGTTCCTGCGCCCCGCACCAAGTCTGTGGTGCGTTTCGCCAGCCCAGCCCGGCCTGTCCCTGCTCAACGCACCGAGCCTACGGGGTGCGTCGTCAACCCTGTCCAGCCAGAGCCGTCCGCCAGACAGGATCAGCCAGAGCCTTCCGCCAGACAGGATCAGCCAGAGCCTTCCGCCAGCCATGAGCAGCCAGATCCTTCCGCCAGCCGCGAGCAGCCAGATCCGTCAGCCAGCCACGAGCAGCCAGATCCGTCAGCCATCCACGAGCAGCCAGATCCGTCAGCCAGCCATGAGCAGCCAGATCCGTCAGCCAGCCATGAGCCGTCCAGCCAGGATCCGCCAGAGCCTTCCAGCCAGGATCCGCCAGAGCCGTCCAGCCAGGATCCGCCAGAGCCGTCCAGCCGGGATCCGCCAGAGCCGTCCAGCGGGGGATCCGCCAGAGCCGTCCAGCCGGGATCCGCCAGAGCCTTCCAGCCGGGATCCGCCAGAGCCTTCCAGCCGGGATCCGCCAGAGCCGTCCAGCCGGGATCCGCCAGAGCCGTCCAGCCGGGATCCGCCAGAGCCGTCCAGCCGGGATCCGCCAGAGCCGTCCAGCCGGGATCCGCCAGAGCCGTCCAGCCAGGATCCGCCAGAGCCGTCCAGCCGGGATCCGCCAGAGCCGTCCAGCCGGGATCCGCCAGAGCCGGAGCCGCCGCCGAGGAGGAATGCCCACCCAGCCCTCCCCTGTTTGCTTGTAGTTAGGCGCGGTCGCAGTCCGCGCCTTTGGGGGGGGGTACTGTCACACTCTGGTTCTAGGACTTTTTGTGTTTAGTCAGGGTGTGTAGATTTCCGTGTGTTGTGTACTGTGGGTAGTGTCTAGGTGTTCGCGTTCTATGTTTGGTCAGTGACTCCCAATCGGAGGTAACGAGTGTCAGCTGTCGGCTCGTTATCTCTGATTGGGAGCCATATTTATATGTCTGTGTTCACCTTGTGGTTGTGGGTTTTTGTTCTATGTTCAGTCGGTGTACTGAGGACGTTACGGATCGTGTTTTGTTTTGTCGTTATTTCAACATTAAAGTCATCATGTTCACTCCCAACGCTGCGCTTTGGTCCTACTTTATTGGCGATCGTGACAATTATGAGGCTGCATTGAGACAATTACTTATCAATGACCCAAGCCCAGCTCAGTTACTCCCTACCATTGTGTCGCTGAGTTGTCATAATGCTTCAGAAAATGTACATTATCCCAGGGGGTGTTAGAAGACACAATGTAAGTCACCTCATTTATGTCCCTCTTACTGCCCTGAATGCCTCTGCTGATCCCACAGCTATTGTATGCAGTAATCATGTGCCTATGAACCAGAGTTATACTGTTAGCACTGAGGCAGTGTGCTCTAGTAGGAAGTCTAACAAAATTAACATGAGCATGTCTACTTTGGCTAAGCTTCCCAGTAAAGCAGTAGAAACAATCAAGCATCCCAGAAAAGTGCTAAACATAGCCCAGGTTAACATGAAACAAGGTTCATGAAATCAATAATTTGCTAGTAAGAGATGACATTCATATTCTGACAATCTCTGAAACCCACTTTGATAATACCTTCGATACAGTGGTAGCAATGCATGGTTATAACATCTACAGAAATGCCAAAGGTGGAGGTGTTGTCGTTGTAAAGCTTAGCGAGGATCTCATGTTACAGTGGTAGCAATACATGGTTGTAACATCTGTTGAAGTAATATGGCTACAGGTTAATCTGTCTCACCTAAAGCCCATTCTGGTGGGAAGCTGCTATAGACCAAAAAGTGCTAACAGTCAGTATCTGGATAACGTGTGAAATGCTTGATAAAGAATGTCATATCAACAGATGTATATTTTCTGGGTGATTTAAATATTGACTGGCTTTCATCAGGCTGCCCACTCAAGAGGAAGCTTCAAACTGTAACTAGTGCCTGCAATCTGGTTCAGGTTATCAGTCAACCTACCTACCAAATTTGCCTGAAAGCAGTATCCAAATCCATCGGATGTAGTGATCACAATATAGTAGTCATATCTAGGAAAACCAAAGTTCTAAAGGCTGGGCCTAATATAGTGTATAAGAGGTCATACAACAAGTTTTGTATTGTTTCCCATGTTGTTGATATAATAAAATATTTGTTGGTCCGTGGTGTGTAATGAGAAGCAACCAGACACTGCACTTGACAAATTTATGAAATTGCTTATCCCAGTTACTAATAAGCACGCACCCATTTAAGAAAATGACTGTAAAAACTGTTGAATGCCTGTGGAAAAAATTAGGAATTGAAAAATTGTATGGTTGAGAGGGATGACTCAAAAGGAATGGAAAATAAGTCTGGCTGCACAACCGATTGGCAAATATACTGCAAATTGAGAAATCATGTAACTAAACTGAATGAAAAGAAGAAGAAACTACACTATGAAAGAATGATAATAAAACGTTTTGGAGCACCTTAAATGAAATTCTGGGCAAAAGGCAAACTCACCTCCATCATTCATTGAATCAGATGGCTCATTCATCACAAAACCCACTGATATTGCCAACTACTTTAATTATGTTTTCATTGGCGGAGATCAGAGAACCTTCCATAATGACAACCATCTCTGCAGCACTCCAGCAATCAGGTCTTTATGGTAGAGATGCCAGACGGAAGCCACTGCTCAGTAAAATGCATGACAGCCCACTTGGAGTTTGCCAAAAGGCCCCTGAACGACTGTCAGACCATGAGAAACAAGATTATCTGGTCTGATGAAACCAAGATTGAACTCTTTGGCCTGAATGCCAAGCGTCACGTCTGGAAGAAACCTGGCACCCTCCCTACGGTGAAGCATGGTGGTGGCAGCATCATGTTGTGGGGATGTTTTTCAGCGGCAGGGACTCAGAGACTAGTCAGGATCAAGGTAAAGATGAATGGAGCAAAGTACAGAGAGATCTTTGATGAAAACCTGCTCCAGAGCGCTCAGGACCTCAGACAGGGGCGAAGGTTCACCTTCCAACAGGACAACGATCCTAAGCACACAGTCACGACAACCCAGGAGTGGCTTCGGGACAAGTCTTTGAATGTCCTTAAGTGGCCCAGCCAGAGCCCAGACTTGAATCCGATGTAACATCTCTGGAGAGACCTGACAATAGCTGTGTAGCCACGCTCCCCATCCAACCTGACAGAGCTTGAGCGGATCTGCAGAGAAGAATGGGAGAAACTCCCCAAATACAGGTGTGCCAAGATTGTAGCGTCATACCCAAGAAGACTCAATGCTGTAATTGCTGCCAAAGGTGCTTCAACAAAGTACTGAATAAATGGTCTGGATACTTATGTAAATGTGACATTTCAGTGTATTTTTTATAAATTTGCAAAACTTTGTAAAAACCAGTTTTTGCTCTGTCATTATGGGGTATTGTGTGTAGATTGATAAAGGGAAAAAACAATTTAATCCATTTTAGAGTAAGGCTATAACGTAACAAAATGTGGAAAAAGTAAAGGGGTCTGAATATTTTTAGAATGCGCTGTATATGGACTTAGAATCAGGTTTGGATTTTGTTGAAGGCAAAGATGGGTAAGGCTGACCTTTTTTTATTTTGTTTGTTTCTTTATTTAATGTTTATTTAATAACAAGTTTTTTGTTTTGTTTGATATGATATGTCCTAATTGTAGAGATTGGGTATATTATGACTTTGTTGTTATAAAGTGTGGTCTTTTTTGGCGGGATGTGAATTGGAATGAATAAAACGTAATAAATATGAATAGATCTAATTAAATTAAAAACCTGTATAGGTTCTCTACTGGAGTAGACGTATACGATCCAAAAATAATTGGTGTCATTATCTTTTACATTTAAGAAATACAGTGGGGAAAAAAAGTATTTAGTCAGCCACCAATTATGCAAGTTCTCCCACTTAAAAAGATGAGAGAGGCCTGTAATTTTCATCATAGGTACACGTCAACTATGACAGACAAATTGAAAAAGAAATCCAGAAAATCACATTGTAGGATTTTTAATGAATTTATTTGCAAATTATGGTGGAAAATAAGTATTTGGTCACCTACAAACAAGCAAGATTTCTGGCTCTCACAGACCTGTAACTTCTTATTTAAGAGGCTCCTCTGTCCTCCACTCGTTACCTGTATTAATGGCACCTGTTTGAACTTGTTATCAGTATAAAAGACACCTGTCCACAACCTCAAACAGTCACACTCCAAACTCCACTATGGCCAAGACCAAAGAGCTGTCAAAGGACACCAGAAACAAAATTATAGACCTGCACCAGGCTGGGAAGACTGAATCTGCAATAGGTAAGCAGCTTGGTTTGAAGAAATCAACTGTGGGAGCAATTATTAGGAAATGGAAGACATACAAGACCACTGATAATCTCCCTCGATCTGGGGCTCCACGCAAGATCTCACCCCGTGGGGTCAAAATGATCACAAGAACGGTGAGCAAAATCCCAGAACCACATGGGGGGACCTAGTGAATGACCTGCAGAGAGCTGGGACCAAAGTAACAAAGCCTACCATCAGTAACACACTACGCCGCCAGGGACTCAAATCCTGCAGTGCCAGACGTGTCCCCATGCTTAAGCCAGTACATGTCCAGGCCCATCTGAAGTTTGCTAGAGTGCATTTGGATGATCCAGAAGAGGATTGGGAGAATGTCATATGGTCAGATTAAACCAAAATAGAACTTTTTGGTAAAAACTCAACTCGTCGTGTTTGGAGGACAAAGAATGCTGAGTTGCATCCAAAGAACACCATACCTACTGTGAAGCATGGGGGTGGAAACATCATGCTTTGGGGCTGTATTTCTGCAAAGGGACCAGGACGACTGATCCGTGTAAAGGAAAGAATGAATGGGGCCATGTATCGTGAGATTTTGAGTCAAAACCTCCTTCCATCAGCAAGGGCATTGAAGATGAAATGTGGCTGGGTCTTTCAGCATGACAATGATCCCAAACACACCGCCCGGGCAACGAAGGAGTGGCTTCGTAAGAAGCATTTCATGGTCCTGGAGTGGCCTAGCCAGTCTTCAGATCTCAACCCCATAGAACATCTTTGGAGGGAGTTGAAAGTCTGTGTTGCCCAGCGACAGCCCCAAAACATCACTGCTCTAGAGGAGATCTGCATGGAGGAATGGGCCAAAATACCAGCAACAGTGTGTGAAAACCTTGTGAAGACTTACAGAAAACGTTTGACTTGTGTCATTGCCAACAAAGGGTATATAACAAAGTATTGAGAAACTTTTGTTGTTGACCAAATAATTATTTTCCACCATAATTAGCAAATAAATTCATAAAAAATCCTACAATGTGATTTTCAGGATTTTTTTTATTTAATTTTTTCTGTCATAGTTGACGTGTACCTATGATGACAATTACAGGCCTCTCTCATCTTTTTAAGTGGGAGAACTTGCACAATTGGTGGCTGACTGTAAATCTCAATATTAAACATGGCAAGGACATATTATTGTTCCGATACACACCGGCAAATGGATTGGGTATTGTCAACAGGGTTGTTGTCTCTATTAGTGTGTGGCGGGCTGGTTAACACTGGGTTAAACTAATGAAGGTTAACGGTAGAGCCAACAGAATAACTGGCTTATGGAAGCACTTCTCTAAGCGTGAAGTATATTATATCTTTTTTACATATTTATGCTACCCTTATATTCTTGATCCTATAGGTTTAAAACAGACGAGGTGATAGAGCAACGACCCTGGAAGAAAAACAAAATGTGTGTAGTGGAGAGAGGGTGAGTTTTACAGGTTCTCGCTCTGGATTGTCAGTACTGAATTGTTTTTGCTATTTTGCCATGGCTGTGTAAGGGTCGATTGTGAGTTAAACTTATGTATCCCTTTATGTTAGTGTGATGCGTGAGACTAATTTTTATCGGCGGTCATTAGAAGCTTTTAGAATGTGTGTTCCTTTTTCCTTCTTCCTTTTTTGTCGGAATAAACAGGATATAATGAGGACTACGTGAAATATGTCTCTCTGCCGATAGGCAGCGTGCATGTAAAGAACGTAAAGAAATTGGGAGTGGGAGTGAAAGTATGATAGGTCCTCCAGAAGTTTAGTTGTCCTCCATTTTCGCTCAGCTGCCCACAGCCCTGTTCTGTACGCCCGCAATGAGTCACTCAGCCATGAAACATGAGGGGAGGGCCGAGCCGGCTGGGAGGAAAGGGGACAGTGCGAGTCATAGGATGCGGAAAGGGAGGAGAGTAGGGTCGAAGAGGCAGAATCAGGAGACAGAAGGGAGAAGGATTTAGCAGAAGGGAGAGATGACAGGATAAAAGAGGAGAGAGTAGTGGGAGAGAGAGAGTGAAGATTGCGATGGCACATGACCATCTGGGTAGGGGCTGAGTGGTTAGGGTTAGAGGAAAGGGAGACAGAAAACGAAACAAAATCAGAGACCTGGAGGGGGGTTGCAGTGAGATTAGTAGGCGAGCAGCCTCTAGTAAAGATTAGGTCAAGCCTTGTGAGTTGGAGGGATTGGGAAAGGGTGAGGTAAAAAGAGGCAATGGGGGAAAGAGAGAGTTGGAAAGAAATGAATTGAAGGCAGACGTCTGGAGGTTGAAGTCACCAAGTACGAAGAGCGGTGAGCCATCGTCAGGAAATGAGCTCATCAAGGTGTCAAGCTCATTGAGGAACTCTCCAAGGGCACCTGTATCTCATTGTGGTACGTGGTGAAATAAGTATAGCTAGTTATAATTGTAATGGGTTAGCAGATAATAAGAAAAGACTATCAGGATTTACCTGGCTAAAAGAGATGGAATATAATATCTATTGTTTAGAGGAAACTCACTCTACAAATATAGAGGTTGAGGTTGACTGGTACTGTAGATACAGCAGATCCCCTTATTGTATGGGACACTTTTAAATGTATTTTTAGAGGCCATTTAATACAATACTCATCATTAAAACAAAAGCCGTTTATGTCAAAAGAGATTAGACTAATAAAGGAAATAGAGGAAATAATAGATGGTAATGAAAACTGTACTATAGAGGCACAGAATAGGTCACAGGAAAACCAAAAAGAATTGGAGGAACTTATTCATGAACAATCAAGTGTAAATTTTTTTTTTAAATAAAGCGAATTGGATGGACATTTTTGAAAAATGCACCACATTTTTCTACCAAAAATAATACAGAAACTCGTTACAAATGACGGAGTCATCCATGATTCACCAAATGATATTTTGAAAGAGGAAGCAAAATATATTTTCTTTTCAGTCTCCATCTCCACTGAATGATGTTAACTGTAAGGATTTATTTCCTAATAATAATAATAATAATAATAATAATACAGAAAGACCTGTGTGAAGGCCAAGTAGAGGTATAACAGACCATTTTTTATGTACTCAAAGATCCATTATTAGCATGTTTTAATTACTCCTATAAAAATGGTAGACTTTCAGGTACTCAACAAGAAGGTCTGATTTCATTACTAACATGACTTTCATTACTAACATGACCCAGGTGGTAAGTATAAAGATCCAGTCCAATTAAAAAACTGGAGGCCTCTTACACTTCAATGTTGTGATGCGAAAATCCTGGCGAAATGCATAGCACATAGAATAAAAAAGGTTTTACCAGATATTGTTCATCCTGATCAGACAGGTTTTTTTACATGGACGATATATTGGAGATAATATATGACAATTACTTGAAACAATTGAACATTACAAAACATCAAAGATACCAGGCCTGGTCTTCATAGCAGATTTTGAAAAGGCGTTTGATAAAGTACGACTAGAATTTTAAATACAAATGCCTGGATTACTTTAATTTCGGTGAATCTCTTATACAATGGGTTAAAGTTATGTACAGCAACCCCAGGTGTAAAATAGTAAATAATGGTTACTACTCAGAAAGTATTGAGCTTTTAAAAGGAATAAAACAAGGCTGTCCGTTGTCTCCATATCTATTTATTATGACCATCGAAATGCTAGCTATTAAAATTAGATCCAACAAGAAAATCAAGGGATTAGAAATCCAGGGGTTAAAAACAAAAGTGTCAATGTATACCGATGACTCAAGTTTTTTATTAAGTCTGCAATCTGGATCCCTGCACAGTCTCATTGAGGATCTTGAAGTGTACCATATTATGTATTGGATCGTTAAAAGACAGTGTTTACACTACCTTGTAGATTACCAATAAAATGGGCGGATGGTGAAGTAGACATACTTGGTATTCATATCGAAAAAATATAAATGAACTTGCCACAATCAATTTCAATAGAAAGTTTGCAAAAATAGATAAGTATTTGATACACTGCCGATTTTGCAGGTTTTCCTACTTACAAAGCATGTAGAGGTCTGTAATTTTTTATCATAGGTACACTTCAACTGTGAGAGATGGAATCTAAAACAAAAATCCAGAAAATCACATTGTATGATTTTTAGTAATTAATTTACATTTTATTGCATGACATAAGTATTTGATACATCAGAAAAGCAGAACTTAATATTTGGTACAGAAACCTTTGTTTGCAATTACAGAGATCATACGTTTCCTGTAGGTCTTGACCAGGTTTGCACACACTGCAGCAGGGATTTTTGGCCCACTCTTCCATACAGACCTTTGGGGTCAGTGTATCAAATACTTGTTCTTCTCCCCACTGTAAATACTTGTCTATTTTTGGCAACATCACATTGATTAACTCTTCGGTCCTATCACAGTTTACTTACTTACTTTGGCGTTGCCTACTCCAGACAACTCATTTAAAAAAATCATATGAGCAAAAAATATTTCACTTTATTTGGAATGCTAAACCAAACAAAATTAAACGTGCCTATTTATATAATGAATACGAGCTTGGGGGAGTTATTAAATTATTAATTATTAAATTATTATTAAATTAAAGCATTAAACCTCTCACTAAAAGCTTCACTCATATACTGTATGTTATACTTAACCCAAAATGGTTCTCCAGTAGATTATTAAGAAAGGCTCATCCTTTGTTAAAAAAATTGCCTTTTTGACTGTATACAGATTACAACTTCTCATTTCCGACTAATTGAAAATGAAACTTTGTTTAAATTATCTCCCTTTCTTAAACAAACCATACACAGCTGGTTACAATTTCAATTTTATCCACCAGAAAGGACAGAACAAATATTGCAACAAATATTATGGTTAAACTCAAATATACTCATTAATAAAAAGAAAACATTGTTTATGGATTTTTTAAATTTTATTGTATTATATTATATTTCTTTGATTTTTGTATTTTATTAGGGATCCCCATTAGCTGCTGCTAATCCTGGGGTCCAAACACACTAAAACACTTCTAACACTGTCAGACCACCATATATCCACAACACTGGCTGCATTTATTGTAGCTGGGGATTTTATTAAAACAAATTTGAGAAAAAGGCTACTTAAATTCTATCAGCATATTGACTGTGCACTCGCGCTGGAAAAACACTGGACCATTATTACACTAATTTCCGCTATGCATACAAGGCCATCCCCCGCCCTTCTTTCGGCAAATGACCACGACTCTATTTTGCTCCTCCCTTCCTATAGGCAGAAACTCAAACTGGAAGCACCTGTGTTTAGGACTATTCAACGCTGGTCTAACCAATCGGAATCCACACTTCAAGATTGTTTTGATCACGCGGACTGGGATATGTTCGGGTAGCCTCTGAAATAATATAGGCGTATACGCTGATTCGGTGAGTGGGTTTATAAGGAAGTGTATAGGAGATGTTGTACCCACAGTGACTATTAAAACCTACCCTAACCAGAAACTACCACCCTGAAGGTAAATAATGTACTTACATTCAGTAATCTTGCTCTGATTTGTCATCCTGGGGGTCCCAGAGATAAAATGTAGCATAGTTTTGTTTGACAAAGTCAATTTTTATATTCAAATGTAGGAACTGGATTCTACAGTTTGAACCCTTGCTGTCTCTGGCTCCACACCCACCCCGCCCGGCCATCTAGATGTGTGAAAGTTAGTGTATAAGCTAATGATCCATCATGTTTGACATTCCTGTGAGTGTGTAAACTTACATTTTGTATTACCATATCATTTTTGTATGTTCTCTATAGTCATGTACTTGAAAATGAATAATTTGACCAATTCTGCACAATAGTACAGTATTGCAATGCTTCACTGGGTCAATCTGAAGCTTTGCACACACATTGCTGCCATCTAGTGGCCAAAGTCTAAATTGTGCCTAAACTGCAATATTATATTGTGGCCTTTCTCTTGCATTTCAAAGATGATGGAACAAAAAAATAAATAGAAAACACATGTTTTTTGTTTGTATTATCTTTTTCAGATCTAATGTGTTATATTTTCCTACATTAATTTCACATTTCCCACAAACTTCCAAGTGTTTCCTTTCAAATGGTATCAAGAATATGCATATCCTTGCTTCAGGTCCTGAGCTACAGGCAGTTAGATTTGGGGAGGTCATTTTAGAAAGAAAATTGAAAAAAATGAGTCAGATCCTTAAGAGGATAAAGAACATCCTCTGTGTTCTGTTAGACAGGTAACTCTTTATCCACAATATGTGGTGTAAAGCCATAACACATACGTTTTTTTCAGCAGCAGACTATGATCGATAATGTCAAAAGCCGCACTGAAGTCTAACAAAACAGCCCCCCAAAATCTTTGTATCATCAATTTCTCTCAGCCAATCACCAGTCATTTGTGTAAGTGCTGTGCTTGTTGAATGTCCTTCCCTATAAGAGTGCTGAAAGTCTGTTGTCGATTTGTTTACTTTAAATAGCATTGTATCTGGTCAAACACAATTTCTTCCAAAGGTTTACTAAGTGTTGGTAACAGACTGATTGGTCGGCTATTTGATCCAGTACTATTACTATTCTTAGGGAGCGGAATGGCTGAGTGGCTGAGGGGTGGGATTAAAGAGTTTACAATGCATTCCAGAAAGTATTCAGACCCTTGACTTTTTCCACATTTTGTTACTTACAACCTTATTCTAAAATCAATGAAATAGTTGTTTTTCCTCATCAATCTATACACAATAGCCCATAATGACAAAGTGAAAACAGGTTTTTAGAAATTTGTGCAAATGTGCTAAAAATAAAAAAAATGGAAATACCTTATTAACAGAAGTATTCAGACCCTTTGCTATGAGACTCAAAAGTGAGCTCAGGTGCATCCTGTTTCTATTGATCATCCTTGAGATGTTTTACAACTTGATTGGAGTCAATTGATTCGACATGATTGTAGTCAATTGATTCGAGCATGATTTGGAAAGGCACACACCTGTCTATATAAGGTTCCACAGTTGACAAGTGCATGTCAGAGCAAAAACCAAACCATGAGGTCGAATGAACAACCATCTCTGCAGCACTCCACCAATCAGGCCTTTATGGTAGAGTGGCCAGGCGGAAACCACTCCTCAGTAAAAGGCACAAGACAGCCCGCTTGAGGTTTGTCAAAAGGCACCTAAAGGACTCTCAGACCATGAGAGACAAGATTCTCTGGCCTGATGAAACCAAGATTGAACTCTATGGCCTGGAGGAAGGCAGACGCCACTCATCACCAGGCCAATACCATCCCTACGGTGAGGCATGGTGGTGGCAGAATCGTGCTGTGGGGATGTTTTTTCAGCGGCAGGGACTGGGAGACTAGTCAGGATCGAGGGAAGATGAGCGGAGCAAATACAAGAGATCCCTGGTGAAAACCTGCTCCAGAGCACTCAGGACCTCAGACTGGGGCGAAGGTTCACCTTCCAACAGGACAACGACCCTAAGCACACAGCCAGGACAACTCAGGAGTGGCTTCGGAAAGTCTCTGAATGTCCTTGGGTGGCCCAGGCAGAGCCCGGACTTGAACCCGATCGAACATCTCTGGAGAGACCTGAAAATAGCTGTGCAGCGGCGGCTCCCCATCCAACCTGACAGCGCTTGGGAGGATCTGCAGAGAAGAATGGGAGAAACTCCCCAAATACAGGTGTGCCAGGCTTGTAGGTGCATACCCAAGAATGCTCAAGGCTGTAGTCGCTGCCAAAGGTGCTTCAACAAAGTACTGCGTAAAGGGTCTGAATATTTATGTAAATGTGATATTTCAGTTTGTCATTATGGGTTATTGTGTGTCGATTGATGAGGGAAAAACAAAGATTTAATCAATTTTAGAATAAGGCTGTAACTTAACAAAATGTGGAAAAAGTCAAGTGGTCTGATTACTTTCCGAATGCACTGTATGTTTGATAATGTGTTATTGTTATGTGATTGCTGTATATAAAAAGTACTATGTATGTAAAATATATGTACAGTACCAGTCAAAAGTTTGGACACACCTACTCATTCCAGGGTTTTTCTTTATTTGTACTATTTTTTTACATTGTAGCATAATAGTGAAGACATCAAAACTGTGAAATAACACATATGGAATCATATAGTAACCAAAAAAGTGTTAAACAAATCAAAATATATTTTATATTTGAGATTCTTCAAATAGCCACCCTTTGCCTTGATGACAGCTTTGCACACTCTTGGCATTCTCTCAACCAGCTTCATGAGGTAGTCAACTGGAATGCATTTCAATTAACAGGTGTGCCTTCTTAAAAGGATTAATTTGTGGAATTTATTTCCTTCTTATTGCGTTTGAGCCAATCAGTTGTTTTGTGACAAGGTAGGGGGGTATGCAGAAGATAGCCCTATTTAGTAAAATACCAAGTCCATATTATGGCAAGAACAGCTCAAATAAACAAAGAGAAAGCGACAGTCGTTATTACTTCAAGTTTCTTCAAGTGCAGTCTCAAAAACTATCAATCGCTATGATGAAACTGGCTCTCATGAGGATCGCGACAGGAATGGAAGACCCAGAGTTAACTCTGCTGCAGAGGATAAGTTCATTAGAGTTACCAGCCTCAGAAATTGCAGCCCAAATAAATGCTTCACAGAGTTCAAGTCAAAGACACATCTCAACATCAACTGTTCAGAGGGGACTGTGTGAATCAGGCCTTCATGGTCGAATTGCTGCAAAGAAACCACTACTAAAGGACACCAATAAGAAGAAGAGACCTGCTTTGGCCAAGAAACACGAGCAATGGACATTAGAAAGGTGGAAATGTGTCCTTTGGTCTGGAGTTCAAATTGGAGATTTTGGGTTCCAACCACCGTGTCTTTGTGAGACGCGTTGTGGTGAACGGATGATATCCGCATGTGTATTTCCCACCGTAAAGCATGGAGGAGGAGGTGTTATGGTGTGGGGGTTCTTTGCTGGTGACACTGTCTGTGATTTATTTAGAATTCAAGGCACACTTAACCAGCATTCTGCAGCGATATGCAATCCCATCTGGTTTGAGCTTAGTGGGACTCTAATTTTTTTTTCAACAGGACAATGACCCAACACACCACCAGGTTGTGTAAGGGCTGTTTTACCAAGAAGGAGAGTGATGGAGTGCTGGATCAGATGACCTGGCCTCCACAATCCCCTGACCTCAACCCAATTGAGATGGTTTGGGATGAGTCGGATGGCAGAGTAAAGGAAAAGCAGCCAACAAGTGCTCACATATGCAGGAACACCTTCAAGACTGTTGGAAAAGCATTCCAGGTGAAGCTGGTTGAGAGAATGCCAAGAGTGTACAAAGCTGTCATCAAGGCAAAGGGTGGCTATTTGAAGATTCTCAAATATAAAATATACTTTGATTTGTTTAACACTTTTTTGGTTACTACATGATTCCATATGTGTTATTTCATAGTTTTGATGTCTTCACTATTATTCTACAATGTAAAAAATAGTAAAAATAAAGAAAACCCAGGTGTGTCCAAACTTTTGACTGGTAGTGTACATTAAGAAATTCAGACTTAACCCCATCAATGATGATGGCCTGGGTTCTGTCACTAAGATAATCATGAAACTGTGAACAGGCGTCAGAGCTCAGGCCTATCGGCGACAACTTATTCAATAAAATGATCAACAGTATCAAAAGCTTTTGAAAGGTCCACAAACAAAGCAGCACATTTCATTTCAGTTTCTAAGCATTGACAAAATCATTAAAAACTAAAGTGGTTGCTGTAATAGGTAATAGTGCTATGCCCAGGCCTAAACCCTGATGTGTTTACATTCAAAATAGATTTCTCAGATTTAAAAAAAAGCAAAGTTGTACATTTACCAAGGATTCAAGAATCTTAGACAATGAAGCCTTGAAATAGGGCGATAATTATTAAGATCTCTACTATCCCCACCCTAATGGAGTGGCAGCACAAAGCTGATTTCCATACTTTTGGAATATTTCCTGATAATGTATGAATAAAAAAACGTGGGTTATTGAGCCAACAATGATGGGCGCTGCACACTTAAGCAGACCGGGATCCAATTGGCGGTCCCTGTGGATTTCTTGTTGTCTATTGCTTAGCAAATCATCCAGGGCTTTTTTATTCAGTAAATAGCCTAAAATAAAAGCTTTGACTATAATTTCTCGGATCATTCAGCAAGTTTCCCCAATCAGCATCCAGCCCAATATCATTGTGAATAGGCTTAGAAGTTATTTCAAAGAGATAGGCCGCTGAAATAAAATGGCGATTATGATGGATTTTCTTTCCGTAATAAGCCCAGTGTCTGAATTTAGTTGTTGTGGCAGAGAGGAGGAAGTAGTAGTCAGTTATTTGGCATGGGGGAGAGGGGCTGTTAGTATACTCTTCTAGCCTATTGACTCTATTGTTGGCTCTGCTTGTCTACTCAACAGCACAACTGTTGGTGCTCATAGAAAACTATACACAACTAGACTGTCTATACTACAAGTCAAGCCCCCCTCAAACTTTTCGCATCTTTGCTAACAGCCCATCTCAATGCCCCATTATTGACTCTGAGTGTAACAAAACACATACCAGTCTACAGTAACCTTTTTTGTTTACAGTTGAACATGGTTTTGTTGCATAGTTACACATCCTAATGATCAGTCTTCATGTCTTTCCAGGAGACTTGCAGTACAAACAAATCTTCTGCAAGAGGTCGAAGCAGTGGGTGGTGAAGAAAGTGTATGAGAAGCTTGTCCACCTGGCTGTGGAGTGCAGAAAGGACCAGACGGTTGTCTACAGGGAGCCAGAGTCACAGCCGCCCCAAATCCAACATCCCTGCCAACCACGCCAAAGCTTGTTAAACCAGCTGCCATTACCCAACACAAGAAGAGATCCACCAGCTGAAGAACATTCTGGAACCTGCCTTGAACATTCAGTGAACACAACATCCATATTTAGTTAGACTGATGTTGTAGTATAATATAGAATGCCTATTTTCCTCACAACTGCATTGTGGTATAGCTATGGCAAGTTGTTGTACATATGGATATCATTGTGTTTTATATAATAATTTTTACAAGTGTACTGACAAGTGACTGATTCCAGCTGCATCAGAAACAAATAAAGTGTTACTTCAACTTCTTGATAAACCAGATTCAGTCTTACTGCTAAAGCAAATGGCGCCAGGGAGTTCGTATATCATTTAAACTAATTTGTTGGAAAGTAAACATGTTTTAATAAAACAGTAGATTAGTCTGTCAATATAGAGTGTGCAGCTGAACATTGTATGCTGGAAAAAACAGTTTGTAATTTTTTATTCAAACAAAACCGCTATTCATTAAATACGAATACAGAACTTGTTTTTGCGTGGATTTCGCGACACGGTCAGCTTTTAACAGCTAGGACCGCTATTTCCTGTCCCGGAATCCCGCTTAACAGACAGGATGAAGCCTGCTTGACAGAGACAGCTAAGCTGCTAGCCATCAAGCTAGAAGTTGGTACCATATGAGTTTTGCATTGGAGCCCTCTTTGTCTGGAGAAATAAATGAATGGTTCCAGCGCTGTAGAAGCTGTTGTAGTGTATTAAGATTATGTCTTTGTTAAATGTTTTTCATGAAGAAATGGAATGTTGTTTATGTTAGTATCAAGAGGGAATGTTTTAGGTGTAACATCACATGCAACAGACAGGAAGTGTGTTGTAGACAGGGGAGACTGGTGATTGGCCAGAAGAGGAAGCATCATTGTTTATAAATAGGGGTGGAAAACGAAGGAGAGGGCAGAACGAGGCAGCCATTCTGAGGCGTCACTCTCCGGGTGTCATGTCACCTGTCACTCATGCTGAAGCTGGTGGTCTGAATAAACCTTATGATCAACGTTCAGTATGAGCAGACTCCTTTTGTTCATCAGCAATAATTGCCACCACTCACTCGATACGACAAATGGCGAGCTTGCCAGGAGGGTCTGCACTTCTCCTCTGCTGCATTTGTAGCCGCCAAGCTAACTCAAGCTACCTCGGTCTGGAGTCATGACCAGACCAAACACAGCTAAGTTGTTAGTTTTGTTACTGCTTGTGTACACTGGAGGAATGTACCATTACGACCGTGCCTCGGGTGGTGTTTTTGCTGATGACTGGGGGGTCTGGCTAATCATTATACATTTTTAAAAACAGCGCAAAAGTGGGTAGAGTTTATGGATTGTTTATAGAGATGTGTTGCTTGAATAGTAAGTCAAGAACAATCGGGGCCAAGATATACGTATGCATATTTAGGGCATTGTGAATCTGTTAAAGACCTTGAAACAAGGCGACTCGCAGGAGTGGGCTACAAATCCGGGCGAAGTATTAGACTTGGTCAGGTTGGTTCTGGGAACCATGAATTGAACGATTGTATTTATGTTATACTCCTCCTATAAGCCGGCGGGAGATAGGCTGGGGGTAACCTCTCGATATGATATTCATCATTCAAGGCAGCATAAAGTTAGGCGGAGATATGGATAATGATGGATAATGATTTGGGCACAATGCAGGATATTTATTGGCGTAGTAGGCAGCAGTTAGCTAAATGCTAATGCTAATGCTAAATGCTGGGTTGTGTTCACGTGGTACATAGCGGCTAAGGCTAATTCTAAATGCTAGAGTATGGGTCATGCTACATGATACATAGCTGCTAATGATAATGCTAATGCTAATTGTGTTGTGTGCTACATGCTAACGGATATCCTTAGAGACCCCATTGCGATGGATTAAAGTCTCTTAAACTTGTCTCTGTGTGTAAGCCAGGTTATATGTTTTGTGAGCGCTGTTAAATGTTGTTTGACTAGGAGGGGGAAACGGGAGGTACAGCTGGACTGTTATTCTGTCTGTTTGGGGAGGGAGTAGAAAATCTTCCTTCCACGGTGAAAAGGTATTTTTGAATGGCTGTGCGCATGTGCATGATTTTACAGGGCTAAAACTACGACATGAGGTTGTGCTAAGCCTACAAAACACTGCATTATGGGTAAAGGTCATAGGTCCCATCTGGGGTAACCCTGCACGGGGAGGAATAGACAGAAAGATAAGATATATTTTGACACGAGTATTCTAGTTTAAACGGCGGATGGTTAAAGATGAAACTTGTTTTGTGACCTATTGAATTTATAAATTAGATGTATGGTAGCGGAGTATAATGAATTGAATTAAATGACGGATTAAAATAAAATAAAAATGTTTTTGAGCGATCTATTTAGTTCTGAGTTTAGTCTTAGAGTGAATAATGTAGAACGAACGAATATTGAATATGGTTGAAATAACTCAGTGATTGCATTGACTACTAAAATCTGTTTCTGTGTCTCTGTTTTTCTGTCATATGAGAGGAGCAATACGATAAGCGAGGGGAGAGAGGAGATACAGGAAGTGATGACGTGACATCACGTGACGCGGCAGAGGCAGAGGATCAGATATCAGGCTAGTTCACAAAATCTTCCCCTAAAGGGATATGTGATGTTATGACAATTTTACATAGGCTTGGCAAATGATTCATAAAAAATTGCATTTTGGAGGCTCTGTGCATAACTGGGGTTTGATTGGAGTTGTGTTGGGAATCAAGGACTGACATTATTCTGTAAATTTAAGATAATTAGGTGCTGATAGAGCAAGGGGTTATGGGAATTGGAGTAATGGTAGGGTTACAGGCTTTGTTTTTGGGATTGCTTTGAAGTTGACTAACTTACATTTACTTGCATTTGATGGGTTGTGGTAAGATAGCCAACACTAATTGATAAATTGGTGATATAGGAATAAAAAATTGGTTTTAAATTATTCATAATTTTTAATTGATTTTTTGATTGATTTTTTATTTTAATTAGAAATGGTTTTTGAATAAAACATTTAATTGAATTTTTTAATATTCAGATTTTAGTTGATTTGATTTTGGGAAAACATATTTTTTTTTGGAGTTGTTAGCTTTATATTAATAATTAGAGGGGGAAGCCATAGGCTATATAGTCCAAAATAAGATAATTCATAATAGAGGAATATAAAAGGGTTGATATAGGGGAAAAAATAGTAATCCTTTAACTAAAGTAGTGTTAGGAGAAACTAATGGCAGAAGTTAGTACACCTTTCTCACATACTGATTCAGCGGTAAGACACCCACCTTATGAGAAGGAAGGAGAGCTTAGGGATGTTTATCCTTAGCTTTTAGTGATCATCCAGGAGGGTGATTGTTGCATCAGAGATGAAGATGAATAATAGATAGAGGACAAGCAGAAACGACACTGAAGATGAATCCAGAACTCCAGAAGGAAGAAAATGAGATGTCTGAAAGAGAAGAGTGGGGTTAGGAAGATGGAACTTGAAGAAGATGAGGGACGATGAAGATGAGAGTGACTGAGAAGAGGTCATGGGTGGATATGACTCTGTGATCAGAAGGAAGTTGGCAAGAGAGGAAAGAAGAAGGATACTAGAGATTTGATCTCTGATGGAAGTTGAAGGAAGAAGGATACAAGAGATTCGAGTTCAGATGAAGACAGCGAGAAAGAGGAGACTGAAGGTGCTGTGTATTCAAAAGGAGTTTGTCCTACAAGGACTGGCACAGAAGATGCTGAAGAAAAGTAAGAAGATGATGGAAGATGATATTTTGAGGACAGAACTTAGAATATAAGCTTTTGAAGAATCCTGATATGTCAACAGCAAGAAAGAACAGGATGAAGAAACTCTGAGAAAACTCAATCATACAACTGGTGGAGAAGAGAAGCTTTGGTTATGAAGAATCAGAGTGAACCAAATCAACAATCACTGTTACAGCTTCAACTGAACAATATCAAATGCAATTGTACCAGCCAAGGGGGTACCAAATGGTCCATATCCACAGCCAGTTTCTGGACAGACACAGAATTGGAGAGGAAGAGGACGAGAAGACTTAGAAGGAGGAGGAAGATTTCAGCTACACTTCCAGCAACTTTCAGAAGACGGTTATAATTGTGGACAGATTGGTTACTTTACCTATGAGTGCAACAAGTCAGGAGGAAAAACAGAGAACATTTTTAAGGAAGATACAGGGGCAAGTCAAGATCACCTGTTCTCCAGGTGAACCCTAAAGATTCTAGAGTGCCTAGAAGATCCGGAAGGGGGTTGTCAGCTGATAGCATCGATTAGAGAAGAAGAGAAAATAGCTAACAATTGAAGTAAAAACAACCGACTATGAGAAATGATAGTGAATAGTGTAAAAACTTATCTGTGTTCAACCTAAAGAGGTTAAACATCTCACTATGTAAAATTAACTAATTAGGATAGGGATTTGAGGTAGTAAAACAGTTAATTACTCTTAAGATACTAATATTAGAAGATACGGTTATTGCAGTATTGGAAAGAGATGCATTGTTTATTCTGGGTTACATTCTTACACTAAGAGATTTCAGGCTAGGCTAAAAGGTGTTTAGTTTGCCAAGTCTGTGTGTAAAGTCAGAAGCAGGTGGGGACCTTCCCAATCACATGTTCTAAAATTTGGTGGTAAAGGGATGTTGTGAATAAAGCAGTGGAAAAAGTTTTAAAGGTTATGAGAGAAAAGATTAGATTAAAATAAGTTAGGAGAACTAGGTTGAAGGAACTCTAAGACAGTAAGCTAAGTTTCAAAGTTAGTAGTAAGAGAGAGAGAACAATGGTGAATGACACTTTAGAGTAGGAAGATCAAGGTAATTATAGGTGTATTTTTATAATCAAAAGTTTGAAAGTCAGGAATTAGAGATAGGACTGAGATTTGGGGAAAAAGTGACACTAGTGGTGATAGATGGAAGTACAAGCAAAGACAACTTTTCTTTGGGAAAAACTAGAAGTAACTAAGGACATTAACACTTCAGTCTATTATAACAACAGTGAGAAGCAAGTTAACTCTTTCAACATTGATAGTTATTAAAGCCATAAATATATCGCATTTGATTATAAGGGAAAAATACTTATTAGGGTTAGGATGGGGGACGTTTCTCCCATATGGAGAGATAATTATGGAGAAGAAGTATACTTATCTAGGGCAAGCATTAGAATTTGTTCTGGTTAAGAATTATTGGTTAAAAGGCTATGTAATTCATAAAGTAACGCTTATGATGGAAGATTTGAAATCTGTTGAAGTTCCACAGTCACCGAAGGAGTTCAGGAGTAGATTACAGTAGTCACTCCAACAGTGAATAATGGACATAGGATATCGGTAGTGAAGAGTGTTGATACATCAGCTAAATCAACTACTTTAATGGTAACTTTGGAAGGGATTAATGATATGATGGCAATAGCAGATGTAGGAAGTATGACACCGACAACAACTTTTCTGAAATTAAAGGGGGTAGCAAGACGAATAGGGTTAAAATAGGAGAAGAGAGAGTAGTAGAGACAATATAGATTCATCATGGAGGACAGGATGAGGTCTTTGATTTTAATGACAGACAGGGAGAGGTATCTGATCAGTACGCTCGTTAGGGAAGAGAGAAACTAAAGGGAGTGGTTTGATTCTTCTGTTGTGAAAATTAGAGATAGATGGGCAGGTTCCAGCAGCTCATTCTGTAATATCAGTGAGGAATCTTGAGGGTCCATGTCTGGTTAGAATTCCAGTCAAACATGTTAGAGACGGTCGCTCGACCTCTATCAAGTATGTGTCAATCTTATGCTTTGTCATGACTGTGGTATCAGCAACAATCAGTAACAGATAAAATAATGTCGTTGTCAAAACATTTGTTTAAGCCTAGGTTTAGGTGTTATTGGGTTAAGTGAATTAACTTGGGTGCATTTGTTAGATGGGAAGGAAACTCAGGTAACAAGCAAACCCTGAAGCATTTGAGGTGTAACCATTGAGGGCTAAAAGTTGTTTGTTCTAATAAAACATATGAGGTAAGGGGTATGTTTATGGGAATATCAGATTGTGATGATTATATGATGACTTTGGATAAGCATGAACATAAGGGTAGTAATGAGAAATATGTTACTTTTTATGTACCAGTTAGTAGGAACAGCAGGACTTTGATGGTTAAAAGATTAGCTTTTGCCTGACATTGTGACTATGGGGAATTTTAGAGATATTTTGAGGGTTTGTGGGGATAAAGCATATATATTCTTACACTATGGATAGACAGGATGTTGTTACATGTCAGCGTTGAAGCTTCCATAGGAGGTTTTACCATTATAAGAGGGATAGCACCGGACACAGCTAAATCTAGGGTTAAAAGGTGACATGGCGACATGTCATAGTCTTCAAGCCTATCATTGAAGGATAAATGTAAGGGAGAAGGGGGACTTTTTCCATGGTATGATGTAACATTTGGGAAGATCATATTGATAATATTAGGTATACTTTGAGTCCAGATAGTTATATATGCATTGAAGAATATAAGGGATGCATTTGGGAGATCTGAGGAAGCAGAAGTCAGCGAAGACTTGGTTGCAAGATGAGGTAGGCCAGTAGGGGCAGTGATGGGTCAGATTTTAGTTTCAGCTTTGATAACACTGTGTGTGAGGTTTGTAATTTGTTACTGACCTTTGAGAAAGCTATGATATTGAGATAGGTTGGAGAGTGATGCCTGGAGACAACACTCAGATGCCCGGTGTTGACGGTTCCTGATCTGGATAAAGATGGACAAGTGGAACTGAATGGATAAATATCATTTTTGATTATTTGATGATTTTTCAAAAAAAAAAATCAATATTGGGGTGATGTTGGTATGATTTATGAATCAAGGGGGGAAGAGGTTTATGTGATTCAATGCATCATTTATATATCATTTTTATATTCTTAGTTGATATTGAGGTTTAATTTGAAAGTGTTTGTTTTGCAAAAGATACTGTTTGGTCGTTTCTTTTTCTTCCAGAAGCATTTGGAGATTGAAATACTCAAACAAGGACAATATGAAGGGACAATATGACTGGAGGAGATGAAATAAGGAGGGTGTGGCCAATTCCATCATCAACAGTCCATTGGAAGAGGAGACTACGGGGAGATGAAGTGTAGTGGACTACATTCCAGTGTCTGCAATGAAATATAGACATGTGTAATACATAATTGTGTCATATTCTTAGGTATTAATTTTTGTAGAATGATGTTTGATGTTAGTGAATACATGTGAGGATCTTAGATGTTTTTGTTTATTTCGGTGATGTTTAGGGACAGAGAGGCTAGGCAGGGAGAGGTTCACTGTATGGTCCAATGGGTTGACCAGCCTTACAAGTGGATATTTATTGGATAGGATTTTGTTTGCGGGGGCTTACATGTGTATTTAATTGCATCATAGTTTCAAATGCATTTACATGGTTTATGAGGTTATCTGGAGTACGAAGGTGGTTGCCTGGGGCAGAGGGACCGTGAGAGAATTTTACTGTCTTGATTGATGGATGGAAGGTTGCCGGACAGTTTTTCGCTCTTACACTCCATAGAGATTTGTTCATATTTCATAGTAATGTATTCACACTTCATAAACAGTTATTTCATAGAAAGGTATTTACACTCTAGAGGAGAATGTTTTTGGTTTAATGTTAAAGATACTCAATAAGATAAATTGTTACTGGTCATAATCCTATTCTGTTTGTTTTCGAGGCGTTTAGTTCGTCTCGAAGGGGAAATATGTAGTGTATTAAGATTATGTCTTTGTTAAATGTTTTTCATGAAGAAATGGAATGTTGTTTATGTTAGTATCAAGAGGGAATGTTTTAGGTGTAACGTCACATGCAACAGACAGGAAGTGTGTTGTAGACAGGGAGACTGGTGATTGGCCAGAAGAGAAAGCATCATTGTTTATAAATAGGGGTGGAAAACGAAGGAGAGGGCAGAGCGAGCAGCCATTCTGAGGCGTCACTCTCCGGGTGTCATGTCACCTGTCACTCATGCTGAAGCTGGTGGTCTGAATAAACCTTATGATCAACGTTCAGTATGAGCAGACTCCTTTTGTTCATCAGCAATAATTGCCACCACTCACTCGTACGACACTGTATCTAATACACTTTGTTTCAGGACAAACCGGATCACTCGAAGTTCCAATGCGGCAATTGTTTACTTGCCGAGGATTATAGGCTGGGGGAAAGCGCAGAGTGGAATGTTTACATTTTCTACGCTGGTGGCTGGATGGCGTTTGCGCTTATTGGATGCATCTCCGCCTCGTCATTTGTCGTTATCCAACTGGCCATGTCGGTTTTAATGACATTATGAAGGGCAGCTGTGAACAGTTGAAACTGGATTTTAAAGAGCTGATTGACTCTCTACTAGACACTCTCTGCAAAACACGTTTTATAAGGAGGATGGGATCCACCCAAATCATTTGGGTTCCTGGATCCTTTCACAGCATTACAAGGCTGGGTTGAGACATTGACTTATCAATGACCCAAGCCCAGCTCAGCTAATCCCCTACCGTTGTGATGTAGAGTTGTCATAATGCTTCAGCAAATGTACATTACACAAGGGGCATCGGTAGACACAGTAAGTGTATAAGTAACCTAATGGATGTACCTCTAACTGTCCTGAATGCCTCTGCTGATCCTATTGTATGCAGTAATCCTGTGCCTATGAACCAGATTTATACTGTTAGCACTGAGCCGGTGTGCCGGCTCAGTGTAGGAGGAAGTCCACTGTGTGCAGCTCACCCTGCACTAACATAAATAACATGAGCACATCTACATTTACATTTTACATTTTAGTCATTTAGCAGACGCTCTTATCCAGGCGACTTACAGGAACAATTAGGGTTAAGTGCCTTGCTCAAGGGCACATTTACGTCATTTAGCGGGCGCTCTAGTCCAGAAGCGACTCACAAATTGATGCATTCACCCTATAGCCAGTGGGATAACCACTTTACAATTTTTTTTTTTTTGGGGGGGTAGAAGGATTACTTTATCCTATCCCAGGTATTCCTTAAAGAGGTGGGGTTTCAAATGTCTACTGCTGCTAAGCTTCCCAGTAAAACAATAAAAACAAGTAAGAATCCCAGAAGAAAAGTGCTCAAAATAGCCCACATGAACATACAGTATGTAGCTTAAGAAACAAGGTTACAGAAATCAATAATTTGCTAGTAACAGATGACATTAATATTCTGACTATCTCTGAAACTCACTTAGATACAGTGCCTTGCAAAAGTATTCATCCCCCCTTGGCGTTTTTCCAAATTTTTTGTATTACAACCTGTAATTTAAATTGATTTTTATTTGGATTTCAAAATAGTCCAAATTGGTGAAGTGAAATTATTATTTTTTTTACAGAAAAGTGGTGTGTGCATATGTATTCACCCCCCTTTGCTATGAAGCCCCTAAATAAGATCTGGTGCAACCAATTACCTTCAGAAGTCACATAATTAGTTAAATAAAGTCCACCTGTGTGCAATCTAAGTGTCACATGATCTGTCACATAATCTCAGTTATACAGTGGGGAAAAAAAGTATTTAGTCAGCCACCAATTGTGCAAGTTCTCCCACTTAACAAGATGAGAGAGGCCTGTAATTTTCATCATAGGTACACGTCAACTATGACAGACAAATTGAGCATTTCCCCCCCAGAAAATCACATTGTAGGATTTTTTATGAATTTATTTGCAAATTATGGTGGAAAATAAGTATTTGGTCACCTACAAATAAGCAAGATTTCTGCCTCTCACAAACCTGTAACTTCTTCTTTAAGAGGCTCCTCTGTCCTCCACTCGTTACCTGTATTAATGGCAGCTGTTTGAACTTGTTATCAGTATAAAAGACACCTGTCCACAACCTCAAACAGTCACACTCCAAACTCCACTATGGCCAAGACCAAAGAGCTGTCAAAGGACACCAGAAACAAAATTGTAGACCTGCACCAGGCTGGGAAGACTGAATCTGCAATAGGTAAGCAGCTTGGTTTGAAGAAATCAACTGTGGGAGCAATTATTAGGAAATGGAAGACATACAAGACCACTGATAATCTCCCTCGATCTGGGGCTCCACGCAAGATCTCACCCCGTGGGGGTCAAAATGATCACAAGAACGGTGAGCAAAAATCCCCAGAACCACACGGGGACCTAGTGAATGACCTGCAGAGAGCTGGGACCAAAGTAACAAAGCCTACCATCAGTAAAACACTACGCCGCCAGGGACTCAAATCCTGCAGTGCAAGACATGTCCCCCCTGCTTAAGCCAGTACATGTCCAGGCCCGTCTGAAGTTTGCTAGAGTGCATTTGGATGATCCAGAAGAGGATTGGGAGAATGTCATATGGTCAGATGAAACCAAATTATAACATTTTGGTAAAAACTCAACTGTCGTGTTTGGAGGACAAAGAATGCTGAGTTGCATCCAAAGAACACCATACCTACTGTGAAGCATGGGGGGTGGAAACATCATGATTTGGGGCTGTTTTTTCTGCAAAGGGACCAGGGCGACTGATCCGTGTAAAGGAAAGAATGAATGGGGCCATGTTCGTGAGATTTTGAGTGAAAACCTCCTTCCATCAGCAAGGGCATTGAAGATGAAACGTGGCTGGGTCTTTCAGCATGACAATGATCCCAAACACACCGTCCGGGCAAAGAAGGAGTGGCTCCGTAAGAAGCATTTCAAGGTCCTGGGTGGCCTAGCCAGTCTCCAGATCTCAACCCCATAGAAAATCTTTGGAGGGAGTTGAAAGTCCGTGTTGCCCAGCGACAGCCCCAAAACATCACTGCTCTAGAGGAGATCTGCATGGAGGAATGGGCCAAAATACCAGCAACAGTGTGTGAAAACCTTGTGAAGACTTACAGAAAACGTTTGACCTGTGTCATTGTCAACAAAGGGTATATAACAAAGTATTGAGAAACTTTTGTTATTGACCAAATACTTATTTTCCACCATAATTTGCAAATAAATTCATAAAAAAATCCTACAATGTGATTTTCTGGATTTTTATTTTTCATTTTGTCTGTCATAGTTGGCGTGTACCTATGATGAACATTACAGGCCTCTCTCATCTTTTTAAGTGGGAGAACTTGCACAATTGGTGGCTGACTAAATACTTTTTCCCCCACTGTATATACACCTGTTCTGAAAGGCCCCAGAGACTGCAACAGCGCTAAGCAAGGGGCACCACCAAGCAAGCGACACCATGAAGACCAAGGAGCTCTCCAAACAGGTCAGGGACAAAGTTGTGGAGAAGTACAGATCAGGTTTGGGTTATAAAAAAATATCCGAAACTTTGAACGTCCCACGGAGCACCATTAAATCAATTCTTTAAAAAAAGTAGAAAATGGCACCACAACCAAACTGCCAAGAGGGGCCGGCACCAAAACTCACAGACCAGGCAAGGAGGACATTAATCAGAGAGGCAACAAAGAGACCAAAGATAACCCTGAAGGAGCTACAAAGCTCCACAGCGGAGAGTGGAGTATCTGTCCATAGGACCACTTTAAGCCGTACACTCCACAGAGCTGGGCTTTACGGAAGAGTGGCCAGAAAAAAGCCATTGCTTTAAGAAAACAATAAGCTAACACGTTTGGTGTTCGCCAAAAGGCATGTGGGAGACTCCCCAAACATGGAAGAAGGTACTCTGGTCAGATGAGACTAAAATTGAGCTTTTTGGCCAAGGAAAACGCTATGTCTGGCGCAAACCCAACACCTCTCATCACCCAGAGAACACCATGGTGGTGGCAGCATCATGCTGTGGGGATGTTTTTCATCGGCAGGGACTGGGAAATTGGTCAGAATTGAAGGAATGATGGATGGCGCTAAATACAGGGAAATTCTTGAGGGAAACCTGTTTCAGTCTTCCAGAGATTTGAGACTGGGACGGAGGTTCACCTTCCAGCAGGACAATGACCTAAGCATACTGCTAAAGCAACACTCGAGTGGTTTAAGGGGAAACATTTAAATGTCTTGGAATGGCCTAGTCAAAGCCCAGGCCTCAATCCAAGTGAGAACCTGTGGTATGACTTAAAGATTGCTGTACACCAGCGGAACCCATCCAACTTGAAGGAGCTGGAGCAGTTTTGCCTTGAAGAATGGGCAAAAATCCCAGTGGCTAGATATGCCAAGCTTATAGAGACGTACCTCAAGAGACTTGCAGCTGTAATTGCTGCAAAAGGTGGCTCTACAAAGTATTGACTTTGGGGGTGAATAGTTATGCACGCTCAAGTTTTCTTTTTTGGGGTCTTATTTTTGTTTGTTTCACAATAAAAAAATATTTTGCATCTTCAAAGTGGTAGGCATGTTGTGTCAATCAAATGATACAAACCCCCCAAAAATCAATTTCAATTCCAGGTTGTAATAGGAAAAATGCCAAGGGGGTGAATACTTTTGAAAGCCACTGTAATACCTTTGATGATACAGTGGTAGCAAAACAAGGTTATAACATTTACAGAAAATATAGAAATGCCAATGGTGGAGGTGTTGCTGTTTATATTCAGAGCGACATTCCTGCAAAGATTAGAGAGGATCTCATGTGAAATACTGTTGAAGTAATATGGCTACAGGTGCATCTGCCTCACCTAAAGCCCATTCTGGTGGGAAGCTGCTATAGACCACCAAGTGCTAACAGTCAGTATCTGGATAATGTGTGAAATGCTTGATAATGTATGTTATATCAACAGAGAGGTACAGTATATTTTCTGGGGATTTAAATATTGACTGGCTTTCATCAAGCTGCCCACTCAAGAAAAAGCTTCAAACTGTAACCAGTGCCTGCAACCTGGTTCAGGTTATCAATTAACCTACCAGGGTAGTTACAAACAGCACAGGAATTAAATCATCAACATGTATTGATCACATCTTTACAAATGCTGCAGAAATTTGCTTGAAAGCAGTATCCAGATCCATCGGATGTAGTGATCACAAAACAGTAGTCATATCTAGGAAAACCAAAGTTCCAAAGGCTGGGCCTAATAATAAGAGGTCATACAATACGTTTTGTAGTGATTCCCATGTTGTTGATGTAAAGAATATTTTTGGTCCGTGGTGTGTAATGAGGAGCAAACAGACACTGCACTTGACACATTTATGAAATTGCTTATTCCAGTTACTAATAAGAATACACCCATTTAGAAAATGACTGTAAAAACTGTTAAATCCCTGTGGATTGATGAGGAATTTAGAAATTGTATGGTTGAGAGGGATGAGGCAAAAGGAATGGCAAATAAAGTCTGGCTGCACAACCGATTGGCAAACTTACTGCAAATTGAGAAATCGTGTGACTAAACTGAATAAAAAGAAGAAGAAACTACATTATGAAACACAAGATTAAATGACAAAGAATGATACTAAAAAGCTTTGGAGCACCTTAAATGAAATGTTGGGAAAAAAGTTAAACTCAGCTCCATCATTCATTGAATCAGATGGCTCATTCATCACAAAACAAACTGATACTACTTTAATAATTTTATAATTGGCAAGATTAGCAAATTTAGGCATGACATTCCAGCAACAAACACTGACACTACACATCCAAATATATCTGACTAAATTATGAAAGACAAGCACTGTAATTTTGAATTCCGTAAAGTGAGTGTGTAAGAGGTGAAACAATTATTGTTGTCTATCAACAATGACAAGCAACCGGGGTCTGACAACTTGGATGGACAATTACTGAGGATAATAGCGGACGATATTGCCACTCCCTATTTGGCATATTTTCAATTTAAGCCTACTAGAATGTATGTGCCCCCCAGGCTTGGAGGGAAGCAAAAGTCATTCCACTACCTAAGAATAGTAAAGCCCCTTTACTGGCTCAAATAACCGACCAATCAGCCTGTTACCAACCTTTAGTAAACTTTTAGAAAAAATTGTGTTTGAACAGATACAATGCTATTTTACAGTAAACAAATTGACAACAAATTGTCAGCATGCGTATAGGGAAGGACATTCAACAAGCACATCACTTACACAAATATATGATGATTGGCTGAGAGAAATTGATGATAAAAAGATTGTGGGGGCTGTTTTGTTAGACTTCGGTGCGGCTTTTGACATTATCGATCATAGTCTGCTTCTGGAAAAGCGTATGCGTTATGGCTTTACACCCCCCTGCTATATTGTGGTTAAAGAGTTACCTGTCTAACAGAACACAGAGGGTGTTCTTTATTGGAAGCCTCTCCAACATAAAACCCGGTAGAATCAGGAATTCCCCAGGGCAGCTGTCTAGGGCCCAGTACTTTTTCAATCTTTACTAATGACATGCCACTGGCTTTGAGTAAAGCCAGAGTGTCTATGTATGCGGATGACTCAACACTATACATATCAGCTACTACAGCAACTGAAATGACTGCAATACTTAAAGAGTTGCAGTTAGTTTCAGAAGTGGGTGACAAGGAATAAGTTAAACCTAAATATTTCTAAAACTAAAAGCATTGTATTTTGGACAAATCATTCACTAAACCCTAAACCTCAACTAAATCTTGTAATAAATGATGTGGAAATTGAGCAAGTTGAGGTGACTAAACTGCTTGGAGTAACCCTGGATTGTAAACTGTCATGGTTAAAACATATTGATACAACAGTAGCTAAGATGGAGAGAAGTATGTCCATAATAAGCGCTACTCTACCTTTTTTAACAGCACTATCAACAAGGCAGGTCCTATAGGCCCTAGTTTTGCCGCACCTGGACTACTGCTCAGTCGTGGGTCAGGTGCCACAAAAAGAATTGCATTTGGCTCAGAACAGGGCAGCACAGCTGGCCCTTGGATGTACACAGAGAGCTAACATTAATAATATGCATGTCAATCTCTCCTGGCTCAAACTAAAGGGGAGATTGACTTCATCACTACTTGTATTTATGAGAGGTATTGTTGAATGCACCGAGCTGTCTGTTTGAACAACTGGCGCATAGCTCGGACACCCATACATACCCCACAAGATATGCCACAAGAGGTCTCTTCACAGTCACCAAATAACAGACAATGTGGCGCGCACAGTACTACATAGAGCCATGACTACATGGAACTCTATTCCACATCAAGTAACTGATGCAAGCAGTAAAATGTGATAAAAAAAAACAGATAAAAAAACACCTCATGGAACAAAGGGGACTGTGAAGCAACACAAACATAGGCACAGACACGTGCAGACACACACACACATAACATACGCACTATACACAAGCGTACACATGGATTTTGTACTGTAGATATGTGGTAGTGGTGGAGTAGGGAGCCTTAGGGCACACAGTGTGTTGTGAAATCTGTGAATGTATTGTAATGTTTTTAAAATGGCATGAACTGACTTAATATTGCTGGACCACAGGAAGAGTAGCTGCTGCCTTGGCAGTAGCTGATGGGGTTCCATAATAAATACAAATACAAATACACATGGCTTGTATTCAAGACAAAGTTTATTTGATCTGGAGACCGAGGTGAGTTTACACAGCAGTATGCAGGAACAGTTATGGCAATGTATGACATACAGTATATACAGAAGAAGAAAAATAAACTATTAACGCTTGTAATAAATACTACAGTTCTACGAAGGGAATACTTGCATATGGTGTGTTTGGGTGGTGCAGTAAGATGTTCGGAGTCACTTTGATACAAGAGGAGTTTGTTATGGGACCTTTCACATCTCTTGAGTCAACAACTTGATAACACTTGAGACACATACACATGATAAGACACACACTTTACACACACGTACACATGGATTTTGATTTGTAGATATGTGATAGTAGAGTAGTGGCCTGAGGGAACACACTTAATGTGTTGTGAAAAGTGTTATGAAATGTAATGTCATGTAATATTTAACATTTTATAAAACTGCCTTAAAGTTGCTGGACCCCAGGATCCTTAATAAATCCAAATACTAACTTATTTGTATCCAGGCGGTATTGTCTGTTATAGAAAGGCGAAAATGCTATTACACATTCATGGGCAATCGTTGTGTACAGTCTGTATTCCTACTGTTGCAGCATGGTGTAGAATATGGTGTAGGCTAGTTAGCTATAGCATTAGACTACAGTACATTTTATATATAGCAAACTCAGCTAGCTAGCTAGCTAGCTAAACTTGTCTAGCTTGGCTTGTCGTGGTTCTTGCAAGCCCCATTAGGGCGAATCAATCACCAAATTGTACTCTACTGAACAACACTACCTCGGTTAAAAGATAGCTTATATTGCTAGCTAGCTACCGACAACAAAACAACTTACTCGTTTGTCATTTGCTCTCCTGAGTCCTGGTCCAGCTGGTTAGGCTGCTGCCGCTGCTTGCTGGTCTCGCAATTATTTTTTTCGCCATCTCAACTCCTCTTCAGTGTGTTCCGGCACAAATAAAATAACATCAAAAAAATAATCTTCCTGGAAAGAGAAATCATCAGAAGCAGCCATTGTAGCTTATTATTTTGCAGTCTCGGATACCTGTAAGCTAGTCCTGCCCCCGTTTTGAAAATCCTGCCTTCGAGGGTGGGAACAAGAAAGTATGGCTACCATCAGGCTGTAGTCTATGAAAGCCAGGGAAAGCGGGTCAACCTCGATATCCTGCAATATCCTGGCAGATAGGAACATTGTTGAGACAAGTCCAATGGCTCTATTGAACAAGGATAGCCATATCTACTCCTGTGATTGCATGATGGTGGCAGGTAGCTTGGTGGTTAAGAGCGTTGTGCCAGTAACCGAAAGGTTGCTGGTTCTAATCCCTGAGCTGACTAGGTGAAAAATCTGTTGATGTGCCCTTGAGCAAGGCACTTAACCTAATTGCTCCTGTAAGTCGCTCTGGGTAAGAGCGTCTGCTAAATGACTAAAATGTAAATGGTGCAATCTACAAAACACAAAGGCTACAAAACATGACTCCATCCATTTTTAAGTCATACAGCAGGCTCAATCAACCAATGACATCATTGGTTGAACTCTCCCGACAAGAAAATTCTAAAGTACAGCTATAGTGCATAATTATGTCTGAAACACCCTCTCATCTATAGCTGCGGGGGAGATGTTTGGGGGGTTGGGGGTGCTGTGACATTTCTCCCTGCGGTGCAGATGGCTGTGTCGGTCCGCTAATACAGGAGTAGGAAAGGCCCAGTGAACTACTTTTGTGAAGTTTCCCTTTAAATGACCTGGTATGATGGTGCATTGATAATAATAATAATAATAATAATAATAATAATAATATGCCATTTAGCAGACGCTTTTATCCAAAGCGACTTACAGTCAAATGCACATACATTTTTACGTATGGGTGGTCCCGGGGATCGAACCCACTACCCTGGCGTTACAAGCGCCATGCTCTACCAATTGAGCTACAGAGGACCAACAGTTATTGATCAGTTATAGAGTTTAAAGCTGTTCTTTTTGAGTTTTTTTCCCAAAGTCGAACTTTAAATAATAAACTCAATAAATATATAAAAATAAGTGGCGACATTGACTAGGCATGCTGCTGTAGTGTCATCTGTCAGGAGAAGGGCAGGGAAAGGGTGGCTGGGCTGTGTGAGGAAAAGGAGCATTGCTGCCGTGTGACAAAGAGGCCTATAGCGGGTGCCCCCCGTGAGTTAGGCCAATGGGGGAAAAAAGACTATGGGCCATCAATGCTTCAGTCTGGTTTTAGACCCCATCATAGCACTGAGACTGCACTTGTGAAGGTGGTAAATGACCCTTTTAATGGCGTCAGACCGAGGCTCTGCATCTGTCCTCGTGCTACTAGACCTTAGTGCTGCCTTTGACACCATCGATCACCACATTCTTTTGGAGAGACTGGAAACCCAAATTGGTCTACACGGACAAGTTCTGGCCTGGTTTAGATCCTACCTGTCGGAAAGATATCAGTTTGTCTCTGTGAATGGTCTGTCCTCCGACAAATCAACTGTACATTTCGGTGTTCCTCAAGGTTCCGTTTTAGGACCACTATTGTTTTCACTATATATTTTACCTCTTGGGGATGTTATTCGAAAACATAATGTTAGCTTTCACTGCTATGCGGATGACACACAGCTGTACATTTCAATGAAGCATGGTGAAGCCCCAAAAATTGCCCTCGCTAGAAGCCTGTGTTTCAGACATAAGGAAGTGGATGGCTGAAAACTTTTTACTTTTAAGCTCGGACAAAACAGAGATGCTTGTACTGGGTCCCAAGAAACAAAGAGATCTTCTGTTAAATCTGACAATTCATCTTGATGGTTGTAAAGTCGTCTCAAATAAAACTGTGAAGGACCTAGGCGTTACTCTTGACCCTGATCTCTCTTTTGGCGAACATATCAAGACTGTTTCAAGGACAGCTTTTTCCATCTACGTAACATTGCAAAAATCAGAAATTTTCTGTCCAAAAATGATGCAGAAAAATTAATCCATGCATTTGTTACTTCTAGATTAGACTACTGCAATGCTCTATTTTCCGGCTACCGGATAAAGCACTAAATAAACTTCAGTTAGTGCTAAATACGGCTGCTAGAATCCTGACTAGAACCAAGAAATTTGATCATATTACTCCAGTGCTAGCTTCCCTACACTGGCTTCCTGTTAAGGCAAGGGCTGATTTCAAGGTTTTACTGTTAACCTATAAAGCGTTACATGGGCTTGCTCCTACCTATCTTTCCGAGTTGGTCCTGCCGTACATACCAATACGTGCGCTACGGTCACAAGGGCATGAGCCTCCTAATTGTCCCTAGAATTTCTAAGCAAAAGCGGGAGGCAGGGCTTTCTCCTATAGATCTCCATTTTTTATGGAACAGTCTGCCTACCCATGTGAGAGGCGCAGACTCGGTCTCAACCTTTAAGTCTTTACTGAAGACTTATCTCTTCAGTAGGTCATATGATTGAGTGTAGTCTGGCCCAGGAGTGTGAAGGTGAGCGGAAGGCTGGAGCAGAACAGCCCTTGCTGTCTCTGCCGGGCCGGTTCCCCTCTCCACTGGGGTTCTCTGCCTCTAACCCTGTTGCAGGGGCTGAGTCACTGGCTTGCTGGTGCTCTTTCATGCCGTCCCTGGGAGGGGTGCGTCACTTGAGTGGGTTGAGTTACTGGCGTGATCTTCCTGTCTGGGTTGGCGCCCCCCCCCCTTGGTTTGTGCTGTGGTGGAGACCTCTGTGGGCTATACTCGGCCTTGTCTCAGGATTGTAAGTTGGTGGTTGGGGATATCCCTCTGGTGGTCGGGGGGCTGTGCTTTGGCGGAGTGGGTGGGGTTATATCCTTCCTGTTTGGCCCTGTCCGGGTTTCTTCGGATGGGGCCACAGTGTCTCCGGACCGCTCTGTCTCAGCCTCCAGTATTTATGCTGCAGTAGTTTATGTGTCGGGGGGCTGGGGTTGGTTGGTTATACCTGGGTACTTCTCCTGTCTTATCCAGTGTCCTGTGTGAATTTAAGTATGCTCTCTCTAATTCTCTCGTTCTCTCTTTCTCTCTGAGAACCTGAGCCCTAGGACCATACGTCAGGACTACCGGGCATGATGACACCTTGCTGTCCCCAGTCCGCCTGGCCTTGCTGCTATTCCAGTTTCAGCTGTTCTGCCTGCGGCTACGAAAGCCCCTACCTGTCCCAGACCTGCTGTTTTCAACTCTAAATGATCGGCTATGAAAAGCCAACTGAGAGACCTGAGCCCTAGGACCATGCGTCGGGACTACCGGCCGTGGTGACTCCTTGCTGTCCCCAGTCCGCCTGGCCTTGCTGCTATTCCAGTTTAAACTGTTCTGCCTGCGGTTATGGAACCCCTACCTGTCCCAGACCTGCTGTTTTAAACTCTAATGATCGGCTATGAAAAGCCAACTGAGATTTATTCCTGATTATTATTTGACCATGCTTGTCACTTATGAACATTTTTGAACATCTTGGCATGGTTCTGTTATAATCTCCACCCGGCACACCAGAAGAGGACTGGCCACCCCTCATAGCCTGGTTCCTCTCTAGGTTTCTTCCTAGGTTTTGCCTTTCTAGGGAGTTTTTCCTAGCCACCGTGCTTCTACACCTGCATTACTAGCTGTTTGGGGTTTTAGGCTGGGTTTCTGTACAGCACTTCGAGATATTAGCTGATGTAAGAAGGGCTATATAAAATAAAATTGATTGATTGATTGATTGATCAATAGGATGGTTACATTAGCATGACACATGTTACACCTTTAAATTTATCCATAGTCTACCAACATTTCTCCATCCGTATCTCCCTGAGAAATACATTTTTGTGTGAAATTACTGTATCGAATTGTATAGCTGGATGCATTTTTTTGGGATGGTCCTGAGCCGAAAATGCTGTCGACCACCTAGCTAGCTAAAATTATCATCTACAAACCAAACACTATTATGTCAACAATTTACATATCTAGCTTTAGCTAGCTAACGTTCGGTAGTTTAAATTAAGGCATTGGGCATCTTGTGGGGTTTATGCAGTGTAGCTACAGTGGGGAGAACAAGTATTTGATACACTGCCGATTTTGCAGGTTTTCCTACTTACAAAGCATGTAGAGGTCTGTAATTTTTATCATAGGTACACTTCTGTGAGAGACGGAATCTAAAACAAAAATCCAGAAAATCACATTGTATGATTATTAAGTAATTATTTTGCATTTTATTGCATGACAAAAGTATTTGATACATCAGAAAAGCAGAACTTAATATTTGGTACAGAAACCTTTGTTTGCAATTACAGAGATCATACGTTTCCTGTAGGTCTTGAGCAGGTTTGCACACACTGCAGCAGGGATTTTGGCCCACTCCTCCATACAGACCTTCTCCAGATCCTTCAGGTTTCGGGGCTGTCGCTGGGCAATACAGACTTTCAGCTCCCTCCAAAGATTTTCTATTGGGTTCAGGTCTGGAGACTGGCTAGGCCACTCCAGGACCTTGAGATGCTTCTTACGGAGCCACTCCTTAGTTGCCCTGGCTGTGTGTTTCGGGTCGTTGTCATGCTGGAAGACCCAGCCACGACCCATCTTCAATGCTCTTACTGAGGGAAGGAGGTTGTTGGCCAAGATCTCACGATACATGGCCCCATCCATCCTCCCCTCAATGCGGTGCAGTCATCCTGTCCCCTTTGCAGAAAAACATCCCCAAAGAATGATGTTTCCACCTCCATGCTTCACGGTTGGGATGGTGTTCTTGGGGTTGTACTCATCCTTCTTCTTCCTCCAAACACGGCAAGTGGAGTTTAGACCAAAAAGCTCTATTTTTGTCTCATCAGACCACATGACCTTCTCCCATTCCTCCTCTGGATCATCCAGATGGTCATTGGCAAACTTCAGATGGGCCTGGACATACGCTGGCTTGAGCAGGGGGACCTTGCGTGCGCTGCAGGATTTTAATCCATGACGGCATAGTGTGTTACTAATGGTTTTCTTTGAGACTGTGGTCCCAGCTCTCTTCAGGTCATTGACCAGGTCCTGCCATGTAGTTCTGGGCTGATCCCTCACCTTCCTCATGATCATTGACGCCCCACGAGGTGAGATCTTGCATGGAGCCCCAGACCGAGGGTGATTGACCGTCATCTTGAACTTCTTCCATTTTCTAATAATTGTGCCAACAGTTGTTGCCTTCTCACCAAGCTGCTTGCCTATTGTCCTGTAGCCCATCCCAGCCTTGTGCAGGTCTACAATTTTATCCCTGATGTCCTTACACAGCTCTCTGGTCTTGGCCATTGTGGAGAGGTTGGAGTCTGTTTGATTGAGTGTGTGGACAGGTGTCTTTTATACAGGTAACGAGTTCAAACAGGTGCAGTTAATACAGGTAATGAGTGGAGAACAGGAGGGCTTCTTAAAGAAAAACTAACAGGTCTGCGAGAGCCGGAATTCTTACTGGTTGGTAGGGTGATCAAATACTTATGTCATGCAATAAAATGCAAATTAATTACTTAAAAATCATACAATGTGATTTTCTGGATTTTTGTTTTAGATTCCGTCTCTCACAGTTGATGTGTACCTATGATAAAAATTACAGACCTCTACATGCTTTGTAAGTAGGAAAACCTGCAAAATCGGCAGTGTATCAAATACTTGTTCTCCCCACTGTACATGATGTAGCTGTTGTTAGATTCATTTGAGTACAAAACAGTCCGAATACAGAAGATGTTAGCTAGCTATGTAGCCGTGTTAGCTAGCTTGAACATTGAATACACTAAGGTTAGTAGCTAAAAACACAATCCAACACTTACCTACCAGACCATGAGAACGGTGGCCATTTCGGCGTCACTCTTCCAACCTTTCAATTCGTGCCACCTTAATTCCAATGTTTATCCGGTTTCTGGATTGGTCATGAGCAGTCTTTTTCTTGCTTTTTCTCTTTTGGGGTCAAGTTGATTCAGATCCAAGAACCGAGGATGATATTTGTTTCTGTCTACATTTTCTGAAAACGTTGTCCTGGCTACCAGGACAGTTTACCTGCAAGCAAGTTAGCTTATCCCACAATAAAAATACCTCTTTCATTTGAAGTGTTTTTATTTCAGGCAACAATAACTCTCAATAGTTAGTTCAGAGCAAACCTCCCAGGGGACCCCAAACTCCCAGGGGCTCCGATCTCCCAGGGGGCCCCGAACTCCAAGTGGGCCCAACAAGAAAACGAAAACTTTTTCATTTCCGTTTTTAGTTCAGGCGACAATAACTCTCATCAGTTAGTTTAGAGCATTTGGGGCCCTGACCTCCCCAGGGCACATGCCCTTCATACCCATTAATTAATCCGGCCCTGAGTACCAGGACATTTTAGTCCAGAACCTGGTTGCCTCTGCCTGTCTCTGGACTTGAACCCCATTGAAAACATGTGGTTTGAATTGAAGAGGGCAGTGCATAGCGCAGATGAAGGATATCAAGGATCTGGAATTATGTATGGAGGAATGTCTAAGATCCATCAATGTGTTCTCCAATCTCATAAAACATTCAGTGTCATCCTCACAAGGAGAGGATGCTAGAGTATTGAAAACAGGGGTGCCAATAATGTTTACCACTATATATGTCTTTTTTAAAACTTGTTAAACAAAATCTCTTCCTCTGAGAAATTGTATTAGTTTAAATTAATATAATTTCCATATTTTTTGTGCATACAATATAGCTCAGTATTTGTATTATTTATTTTATACAGTCTTTTTTGCTCATCTTTATCAAGGGTGCCAATAATTATGGACCTTACTGTATGTGCATGAGATGCAGTAGTATGTTGGCTTCGTCCACATTTGAGGTCAACTTGGTTCCCCCCAGAAGTATGAGAAGATTTGTCAATGTCCAGTGCCAAAAGTAATTGAGTAAGTATTTTACTTTATTTAATTAACCCTACTAGAAATGTACATATCACAGTACAAACATATTAGTAGTAGGCATATGGCAGTGGTGGAATGGTATATATAGTAGCAATGTTTAGATTTGTACATGTGCACTACAGTTTGGTAACCTAAAACTCTGGATGCAACCTTTTAAAAATAACCTCACACACCCTGTAGCTTCTTAAAAGAGACCTGACTTTGGGAAGAGTTTCAATACATGAAGGCGTCAGTTGGACTCCACTAGCAGTTTAAAAGAGGTTTTGGTAACCTTTGTCAAGTATGATATATTTATCTGTGTAAGTGTTCATGAGTCTTGTTTGATCAAGTGAATATTTATGTATAAATTGTAACTAATTTGTACATGCCCTTATGTATTTTTCTGTGTTGAATTGAAGTTACTATTGAAAACTCTCCTTCAGATCAAGGCACCTTTTGTGCCTAGGGGCAGCTTAAACTTGAAGAAACCTGTGAAACTTGAACATTGACTGGACATTGGCGCCATTGTGCCGTTATTTTATTGTGTTACTCTTCATTTTGTTTAAACTTTTTTTTACTTTATTTTATTTAGTAAATATATTCTTAACTCTTAGTTTTCTTAAAACTGCATTGTTGGTTAAGGGCTTGTAAGTAAGCATTTCACGGTAAGGTGTACTACACCTGTTGTATTTGCCGCATGTGACAAATACAATTTGATTTGATTTGCGGTGGAGAAAGCAGGCAGGGACGGAATGAATGACATTGCCTTTCTAAACAAAGACGGGGACAGTTTGCCCACTGAGCCCAGAAAGCAGAGCCCAGTGGTATCTGGTGCCACCATGTTATGCGGTTATCTGGACAAAATGAGCGGGCCACTGAAGGTCTGGAGGTCCCTCTGGTTCATATACAAGGAGAATGAGTGTCAGCTGGTCTACTACAAGTGTGCCCAGGACGTGAATCCACTGGGATGGATTGACCTGTCCAACGCCATACTTGGAGACCTACCGCAGGCAGACCAGGGGACCTTCTACATTCAAACGCCCGAGCGCACCTTAACCCTCAAGGTAAACTTGCCCAAGCGCAACATGTGCCTTCAGAAAGTATTCATATAATGGCAATATGAAATTAAAAAAAAAAAATACTCACGATCCACAGCAATCCTTTAAGTGGACCACATAAAATATTAAATGCTTAGGATGCTTAATAAGTGACAACAAACAACAAATATATAAAGATAACTTTATTCCATTAATCAACAATATGAAAGCAGATCTAATTAAATGGAATAATCTTCCAATAAATCTTATAGGTAGAATAAACCTCTTTAGAATGGCATGGCTGCTAAAGTTTTTGTATTTATTTTCAGTAATACCAATTACCCCACCGAAGACATTCTTCTAAAAAAGTATACTCGGTCATAACAGACTTTATATATGGGCAAATAAAACTGTTTTAAAGTCACGATTGGCCTCAGTGTGAAATCCCTGAGCGGTTCCTTCCTCTCCAGCAACTGAGTTAGGAAGGGCGCCTGTATCTTTGTGTGTATTGATGCACTACTGGGTGTATTGATACACTATCCAAAGTGTAATTCATTACTTCACCATGCTCAAAGGGATATTCAATGTCATTTTTTTGTTTTACCCATCTACCAAAACCTCCCTGGTCTTTGTGGTTGAATCTCTGTTTTAAATTCACTGCTCGACTGAGGGACCTTACAGATAATTGTATGTGTGGGGTACAGAGATGAGGTAGTCATAAAAAAATCATGGGTATCCCTAATAAATACAAATGTTACTATTATTGCACACACATTGAATCGATGCAACTTGTTAAGCACATTTTTACTCCTGAACTTATTTAGGCTTACCATAACAGAGGGATTGAATACTTATTGACTCAAGACATTCCAGCTTTTAATTTGGAATTAATTTGTAAAAAATTCAAAAAACATAATTCCACTTTGACATTAAAATCTACATTTACTCCATTTGAAATTCAGGCTGTAATAACAAAACATTTTTTTTTCTTCAGGGAAAACATATTGAGACCTAGGTTTCTTTTACAAATGTGCCCTGTATATACAGCAAAGGGACCAGGACGACTGATCCATGTATCGTGAAATTTTGAGTGAAAACCTCCTTCCATCAGCAAGGGCATTGAAGATGAAACATGGCTGGGTCTTTCAGCATGACAATGATCCCAAACACACCGCCCGGGCAATGAAGGAGTGGCTTCGTAAGAAGCATTTCAAGGTCCTGGAGTGGCCTAGCCAGTCTCCAGATCTCAACCCCATAGAAAATCTTTGGAGGGAGTTGAAAGTCCGTGTTGCCCAGCGACAGCCCCAAAACATCACTGCTCTAGAGGGAGATCTGCATGGAGGAATGGGCCAAAATACCAGCAACAGTGTGTGAAAACCTTGTGAAGACTTACAGAAAACGTTTGACCTGTGTCATTGCCAACAAAGGGTATATAACAAAGTATTGAGACATTTTTGTTATTGACCAAATACTTATTTTCCACCATAATTTGCAAATAAATTCATTAAAGATCCTAAAATGTGATTTTCTGGATTTTTTTTTCTCATTTTGTCTGTCATAGTTGACGTGTACCTATGATGACAATTACAGGCCTCTCTCATCTTTTTAAGTGGGAGTACTTGCACAATTGGTGGCTGACTAAATACTTTTTTCCCCCACTGTACAACATATAGTTGAAGTCGGAAGTTTCATACACTTAGGTTGGAGTCATTAAAACTTGTTTTTCAACCATCCACAAATTTCTTGTTAACAAACTATAGATTTGGCAAGTTGGTTAGGACATCTACTTTGTGCATGACACAAGTAATTTTTCCAACAATTGTTTCCAGACAGATTATTTCACTTATAATTCACTGTATCACAATTCCAGTGGGTCAGAAGTGTACATACACTAAGTTGACTGTGCCTTTAAACAGCTTGGAAAATTCCTGAAAATGATGTCATGGCTTTAGAAGCTTCTGATAGGCTAATTGACGTAATTTGAGTCAATTGGAGGTGTACCTGTGGATGTATTTCAAGGCCTACGTTCAAACACAGTGCCTCTTTGCTTGACATCATGAGAAAATCAAAAGAAATCAGCCAAGACCTCAGAAAAAAATGTGTAGAACTCCACAAGTCTAGTTCCTGAAGGTACCACGTTCATCTGTACAAACAATAGTACGCAAGTATAAACACCATGGGACCACACAGCCGTCATACCGCTCAGGAAGGAGACGCGTTCTGTCTCCTAGAGATGAACGTACTTTGGTGCGAAAAGTGCAAATCAATCCCAGAACAACAGCAAAGGACCTTGTGAAGATGCTGGAGGAAACAGGTAAAAAAGTATCTATATCCACAGTAAAAACGAGTCCTATATCGATATAACCTGAAAGGCCGTTCAGCAAGGAAGAAGCCACTGCTCCAAAAACCGCCATAAAAAAGCCAGACTACGGTTTGCAACTGCACATGGGGACAAAGTTCGTACTTTTTGGAGAAATGTCCTCTGGTCTGATTAAACAAAAATAGAACTGTTTGGCCATAATGACCATCGTTATGTTTGGAGGGAAGAGGGGGTGGCTTGCAAGCCAAAGAACACCATCCACCGTGAAGCACAGGGCGGCAGCATCATGCTGTGGGGGTGCTTTGCTGCAGGAGGGACTGGTGCACTTCACAAAATAGATGGCATCATGAGGAAGGAAAATTATATGGATATATATTGAAGCAACATCTCAAGACATCAGTCAGGAAGTTAAAGCTTGGTCGCAAATGGTTCTTCTAAATGGACAATGACCCCAAGCATTCTTCCAAAGGTGTGGCAAAATGGCTTAAGGACAACAAAGTCAAGGTATTGGAGTGGCCATTACACAGCCCTGACCTCAATCCTATAGAAAATGTGTGGGCAGAACTGAAAAGGCGTGTGCGAGCAAGGAGGCCTACAAACCTGACTCAGTTACACCAGCTCTGTCAGGAGGAATGGGCTAAAATTCACCCAACTTATTGTGGGAAGCTTGTGGAAGGCTACATTTGACCCAAGTTAAACAATTTAAAGGCAATGCTACCAAATACTAATTGAGTGTATGTAAACTTCTGACCCACTGGGAATGTGATGAAAGAAATAAAAGCTGAAATAAATCATTCTCTCTACTATTATTCTGACATTTCCCATTCTAAAAATAAAGTGGTGATCGTAACTGACCTAAGAGTTTAAATGTATTTGGCTAAGGTGTATGTAAACTTCCGACTTCAACTGTATATATACACATTATACCCAAACATATACACATTCAAATACAAAATTACAGTCATGGGAAGCACAACATTTGTGCTTCCCATAACTGTATTTTTGTATTTAATAAACATCACAAAAACAGTTACATTCCTCCACAAATGGTGTAAGTCCCCATTCAATACTTTAAATTCCACAAATGGCACCAGTACATCAAGATTAAATGTATTTAGAATTTTAGAGTCTTTCCATTGAGTGTGCAAAGTCTGATGAAGTGCAGGTCAGCAGTCCCATGAAGTAAGTCTGTGGGAGTACAGTGGGGTTGTGGTCATGGCTGTTGGTGCTGAAACATACTAGTGGTGTTTCATCTGTGGGAAAGGGGGAAGTGCCTCTAGGAAGTCTAAGGTCACAGCTGTCTACCTATGTACAACCAATGACAAGAAGAAAGTGGACACACCCACACCTTCCTACCACCTTGCTATGAGATGCATAATTCAATGTCCTAACTGAGTTCAATGCAAATCACCCTCAGCAGGACACCTTACATAGGCATCATTCCCCCCAACTTTTTTAAAGTATTCATTTTTCAATAGATTCAATACTGCAAAGAATCATGCTCTAAAACAGTAAAGAGAATCAAAGGGCCTCAACTCCATTAAACCTGTAATGCTGTATTAGATAGACATCCCCATAGTGTGAGGTTTTGTGTCTTTTAGTGTTTCTTCTCACTGCAAATGTGCTTAGAAAATATTTTTATTTGAAAGTAAAATGTCGCCCTCTGGTCATATGAGGTTCTACTTGAGGTCATTCTCAAAACCTGTCTTGAATTTCAGGCTGTGAATTGCGAGTCTATGATATACTGGCTGAAGCAGCTCCAGTTGAAGAGGTGGCATCATCGGAACATTTCTGGAAAGCTGGGAAAGGTCACCAGTCACCACGCACTACGACAATACACCACACTGAGTGACGTCCTTCTCAGACATCCTCGGACATGAATTCAGTCAGTATACACAAATATTAACCATTTTCATACATCTGCAAACACACACACACACACTAAACAGAATTGGTGTTTGTTCACTCTATAAATTCACATAGCTTTTTTAGATTGTGAGGAAATATCTCAATTTAGTATTTTATTAAGATCCCCATTAGCTGTTGCTAATGCAGCAGTTACTCTTCTTGGGATCCACACAAAACGTAAAACATTACATAATAAAGAACATTAATAGACAAGAACATCATTAAAGGACAGACCTACATAAAAGTAATGATATCTATAATAATAATAATAATATAATATGCCATTTAGCAGACACTTATATCTACCCATTGATTCTTGAAGAAAATCATTTAGAAATACCTCATGAGCAAAGTACAACTGTCTTACCCCATCATAACCCCAAATATAAACTTGTGTTACTGTCATTTGAGTCTTTGTACACAAATGTACAGACTAAAAGAGTTGGTGTGTGCTTATTTACTGTATGTTTATGTCCGTCTGTGGTTGTAGTAGGGAAAACGTACACCGGAGCCGCTCCTCCCAGGAGCTCAGCCACGGCCTCAACTGGGAGGAACTCTGGGACCCGTTCCTGCCACTCAAAGATATCCAGGCCCCTCCATATTTTGACCAGGACAAATCCCGTAGGTCTCTCCTAGGCCACCTGATCCACCTTTTTGAGTGTTCACAGATATGAAAGGACTGGATAGGTGAAAGCAATATGGCAGAGGCCACCTCTGTAATTAACAGTATATTTTTAAAGTAATTGAAAACCATTTTATCTTTGTACAGCTCCAAAAATAAATATTGAGTCCTCTGGGCCAGCAAGACAGTGTGTCCAGGAGGTAGAGGCACCAAAGGAACACCAGAGCTCCCTAAGCAGTGAGGGCTCCCCTTCTACCCCCACAGACAAGACTACTAGTCCACAGCAGGAAGAGCCTGCAGACACTGCCCATCTTCAACAGGAAGTGCTCAGTCTGGCAGACCAGGTCAAGGCCCAGAAGGTAAGGTCTGGAATAACAGTCCTGGAATATTTCTGTATCAGTAAATAAAGCTAACCTCAATTATAAATCAAACACATCTATATAGCCCAATATTTCTCTGAGGTCCATGTCAAATATTTTACCCAAGATCATGTTAATAAGATAAGTCTTAAGCTTCGAACACACTGCGACAACTGTTGACACAATGTGCTATAGCGACCACCGGCTGGGTGTCACGTCTAAGCCTGTCCCTGTAATCTCTGATGTCACTTCCTTTTTAGGATCTAGTAACTCTGTTGCAGAAGGCCCTGGAGGTGGCCCAGCAGGAAAAATTGACTCCTGCAGTAGAGTCCCTGAGGTCGGAGGGCGAAGGGAAGAGTTCCCACTCACAACCATGGAATCATGGCAAGTGCAACACAGATCATTCGTATGGCCTGCAGGTGATACCACTGCTGCGGCACGACTGTGTGGCCGAGTCTCAGGATCACATCCGGCTACTGGCTGAGAGAAACCAGGCTGAGAGAGAGTTGGTCCTCCGTCTGTCCCAACAGGTGGCTGAGTGTTTGGCAGACCCCCAGCGAAGCCCCGTCCACGGTTGGACCGTCACTGAAACGCAGGAGCAGCTGAGACAGGAGATTAGGAATCTTAAGGTGATGAAGGTTTCAATGGCTCAGTGGACTAGCTAGAGCAGGGATGGGCAACTCCAGTCCTCGGGGGCCTGATTGGTGACATACTTTTACCCCAGCCCCTGCTAACACACCTGATTCCAATAATCAACTAATCATGGTCTTCACTTTATGCAATTAGTTTAATCAAGTGTGTTAGCTATAGGAAAAAGTCTAAGCGGGATCTTTGGGACAGTCCAACTCTGACGTTACCCCATTGAAGTTGAAATGTAAAACGGTTAAGGTAAGGGTTATTGGTTAAGGTTTGGGTTTATGGTATGGATGTCCCAAGGATCCCTTTTAGCACTAACCGTTAGCTGTAGGGCTGGGGGAAAAGTGTGACACCAATCAGGCCCGAGGACTGGAGTAGCCCATCTCTGAGCTAGAGTAAGTCACTTTAGTTAAAGGCTTCTACTTAAATGACCAATATCGGGATGATAAAGATGGACATCTCTTAGTAGAGTGAAGCCCGTATTCAATCAAACCTGCCTTTGCAATGTTTATGCAGCATCAAATAACTATTGCCAGCGCACACATACACACACATTCTGGAAGATGGAGGGGAGTCTCTGATGTTTTTTCAGTTGTGAAATAGTTCCTACAATAATAACAGTACATCAAACAATAATTCAGGAGCAACCTCTGTAAACTTGAAATACACTTTATAGATGTACTGAAGGCATTATATGAACATTCTCTCTCCCTCCCCAAGGACGACATTGAGACCTACAAGACTCAGAATACTTACTTGAATGCAGAGATCTACCAGCTAACCAAAGTATGGAGGCAGAGTTCAGAACAAGAGAAGTGCTTGATGATAAAGGTACGTGCTGCTGCATAACATTTACAAGACCTGACTTGAGATTGTGTAGTATTTATAAGTAGAGCCATTATTTTGGGGCTTTTACTGAGGCACTTTGATTTTACCGGTATTTCCAGCATGATTCACTAGGTTTGCTGCAGGTAGAAAATCCTCAGAAATGTTCTTTATTTGACACGCTGTCTCCAATCAATCAATCAATGTCTGGTTGTGTGTGTGTCTTTGGTGAAGGGATCAAAAAGCCAATTTATGCTTGATCTGAAAATGTGGTCGGAGGCTCCGTATGGAGGGTTTGACGCAATTGCGGAGCCTCCGGTGGCATGCAGAGGCCAAATTGAGCTCTGTACCACATCGCTGTGTGCCTACGTATAGCTCCGCATTGACATGATTGGTTGACGGTAGGTGGGGGTGGGAGGTCCTGTATAAACACAAACTCACTTCCTTAACAACTTCCTTCACAACAGCTCTGCTCAAAAGCTCTGCGCTGCTCCGCGAAGCGCAAGAAGTATGAGTGCCCTGACTTCTGCAGAGACCGTATCACCGTAAATGCTGCACGGCCAATGCAGAGGTCAGCTTGACCATGCAGCGCCTTTAAGCCAGGGGAGGTGTAGGCAGAGACAGAAGAGGAAGCGATTAGACCATTGATACCACATCCACAAAGTCATAAACCCTGCCTATTTCTACAATTTAGTTTCTTAAAATCTGATTTTATAGCTAACCCTAACCACACTGCTAACCTTATGCCTAACCTTAAATTAAGACCAATACAATATTTTGACTTTGCGGCTGTGGTAACTACTTGAAACCCTATTGCATTGGTGTCTATGGGAGACAAACCCAGTTAAGTTGACCGGAACTTTGCCTGGGGACCAGATGGTGAATGTCTAAATACACCGTCTGGAACATGACAGTGTTTGGTTCTAGAAATGGTCCTCTCAGGTCCTCTACAAACCGGAATGTTGAATACAATTATATTTGAACTTACTCTGCCAATTGTCCATGGTGTTGGTCCATCAGCTGCTCGTCATTTGAGTTAAAATATCCACAGGAAAGTATTGTTTACCCAACTTTTTAGAGCACCGGTACTGAAGTTGACATTTCTATCACCTGACACATGCGCAAAACCATGTAAACACCTTCAAGACTTCGGTTAGTATGCATGGTTCGTGTGCTTGTACTTCCGTCTTGTGCATGTGCCTTCGGTCATGAGCAAAACACATATTGATTGCCACACACAGACCTGCGTTTGGAAGTCGGTTTAATAATACTTTCCTGTGGATATTTTGTCTCAAATTTCTACCAACACCACGGACAATCTGCAAAGTTTACATTTTATTTTATTCAACATTTGTGAATTTTTTCCCCCAATGGTAAACAGCCTGAGTGAACTATCTTCATTTATCCACCATATTTGGTGTAGGTCTGCTAATCATAATTGCACTAAGCCTATTATTTCGCAGTGATTCTACACCTCTCTTTGCTCAAGCTGATCCTCTCCAACAGACTCAGAAGTTGTAGCAAAAAATGGGTCAATTAGGGGCAGTCACTGATCTACAAATAGTATTCCCTGCCAAATAATAGGCTTTGTGCGATTACGATTCTGTAATACTTACAGAAAATATATAGAATTCTTCCATTGTTTAACTAACTTTGTGGAGTAAAACATTTATTTATTTTGTTTGTAATATTTGTAAAACAATTGTACACTTCAGGACTGTGTCAGTAACTATACTGAACAAAAATATAAAAGCTACATGCAACAATTTCAAAGATATTACTGAGTTCCAGTTCATATGAGGAAATCTGTCAATTGAGATCAATTCATTAGGCCCTAATCTATGGATTTCACATGACTGGCAATACAGATATGCATCTGTTGGTCACAGATACCTTTAAAAAATATGGGCCTAGCAATGGGCCTCAGGATCTCATCACGGTACTTTTTTCTCTCACTGTATTTCATTTTATTTGGAATGGCATACATAATGAATATGAGTTCAGGGGACTATAGTTATTAAATATTAAAGCATTAAACCTCTACCACTAAAATCATCAGTCATACAAAAGTTATACTTAAACCTGAACTGGTTCTCCAGTAGATTGGTAGGAATGGCTCATCTCTTGTTCAAATATTGCCTTTTTCCATTTATCCAGATTACAACCTCTCACTTTCAGTTCATCGAAAAAAACGTTTTCAAAATAGCGCCCCTTTCTAAAACAAGCCATACAAAGCTGCTTGCAATTCCAGTTTCATCCTCCAGAAAAGACAGAGCAAATATTACAACAAATAATATGGTTAATTTCAAATATACTAATTAATAGAAAATAAAAAATCTCTTTAATGGTATTCTGAATAGGAAAGGTGGAGTTATGTCAGTTATGTGCAGTTAACAAACATACGGTATATGGAAATGTTTGCTCTATCCAGAATGACAACCAACTGATTGCAGCATTACCATAAAAATGGAGGGGGCAAGTGGAACGGGGAGAAGGTAACTTTTTTGCCCTTTATTAAAGACCAAAATTGGCAACAAAAAACGGTTATAAAAAAATATATATATCAGTTTTACTACGGCGCAATTCAGGTTGCACATTTTTCGATGTGCCGATTCTGTGGCACATGGTTTATGAACTTGAACACAAAACAACGTTTGATTCAAAACTTACAATAATTTAATTATTTAACAAAATTCTTGCCACAAACAGAATGTTATGTACAGTATATGGGCCATACAACCATCTTAGCTCTGAAGATTTTACCACGAAGAGACCGAATCATTAGATCCCGTATTTTGGTATTGCCCCTGTGTATACTGAACAAAAATATAAACGCAACATGTAAAGTGTTGGTCCCATGTTTCATGAGCTGAAATAAAAGATCCTTGAAATTTTCCATTTGTACAAAAATCTTATTTCTTACATTTTGTGCACACATTTGTTTACATCCCTGTTAGTGAGCATTTCTCCTTTGCCAAGATAATCCAACCACCTTACAGGTGTGGCATACCAAGAAGCTGATTAAACAGCATTACACAGGCGCACCTTGTGCTGGGGACAATAAAAGGCCACTCTAATGTACAGTTTTGTAACACCACACAATGTCAAAGATGTCTAAAGTTGAGCGTGCAATTGGCATGCTGACTGCAGGAATGTCCACCAGAGCTGTTGCCAGAGAATTGAATGTTCATTTCTCTACCATAAGATGCCGCCAGTACGTCCAACTGGCCTCGCAACCACAGACCATGTGTTACCACACCAGCCCAGGACCTCCACATCCGGCTTCTTCACCTGCGGGATTGTCTGAGACCAGCCACCCAGACAGCTGATGAAACTGGTTTTGCACAACCGAAGAATTTCTGCACAAACTGTCAGAAACCATCTCAGGGAAGCTCATGTGCGTGCTTGTCGTCTTCACCAGGGTCTTGACCTGACTGCAGTTCGGCATTGTAACCATCTTCAGTGCTCACCTTTGATGGCCAGTGGCACACTGGAGAAGTGTGCTCTTCATAGATGAATCCCGGTTTCAACTGTACCGGGCAGATGGCAGACAGCATTTATGGCGTCATCTGGGTGAGCAGTTTGCTGATCTCGACGTTGTGAACAGAGTGCCCCATGCTGGCGGTGGGGTTATGGTATGGGCAGGCATAAGCTACAGACAAAGAAAACAATTGCATTTTAACGATGGCAATTTGAATCCACAAAGGTACCGTGACGAGATCCTGAGGCCCATTGTCGTGCCATTCATCGGCTGCCATCACCTCATGTTTCAGCATGATAATTCCTGGAAGCTGAAAATGTCCCAGTTCTTCCATGGCCTGCATACTCACCAGACATGTCACCCATTGAGCATGTTTGGGATACACTGGATCAACATGTACGACAGTGTTTTCCAGTTCCCACCAATACCCAGCAACTTCACACAGCCATTGAAGAAGAGTGGGACAACATTCCACAGACCACAATCAACAGCCTGATCAACTCTATGCAAATGAGATGTCGGGCTGCACACCAGATACTGACTGGTTTTCTGATCCACGCCCCCTACTTTTTTTTAAAGGTATCTGTGACCAACAGATGCATATCTGTATTCCCAGTCATGTGAAATCCATAGAATAGGGCCTAAGGAATTTATTTCAATTGACTGATTTCCTTATGAACTGTAACTCAGTAAAATCTTTGAAATTGTTGCATGTTGCGTATATTTTAGAAGTCGTATCTTAAAAGATGCCAGGCAGGGAATGTATTGGAACCTTTTAATAGATTTGTTTCAGTTTGTCCCCACCTATTGGTGATTGTTGTAATTACCATTGTAATTTCACTTCCTGTTTTTACCATAGAAGAAGAATGTGACAAACTCAGTTGTACACAATACCTTGCAGTGTTCAGGCGAGCTGCTATGTGTTTGGAAATCACTAGCAATTGCAAAATATTTGCATGGACACCTAGCATAGCCATTAGAGGTGTTATCATTGTGTTTATTTTCATTAGCTCAGTCTAGCTTAGCTTACAAAGTGAACTTTATGTTTATTGAATTGCTGTACATAGATTGTTATATTTATGTATTTGCAGTTTCACACTTTTCTGCATTAAACATGTCACCTGCCATGTCACCTGCAGGACCTGAAGGACTTAAGTGCCGATAAGAGTTTAGCTGGCTGTTTAACTCAACATACACTCCTTGGGAGTACAGCGTAGAGTGAGAACACTACAATATATGAATGAGCAAGATAATTGTATTTAATAATTGGCAGCCAAGCACCGATTATGTCCCCAGCATAAAAAAAAAAATGCCTACAGTCTATTTATTGGAAATTTGCATGATTACGTGCACTTAACCACCATATTTCATCTGCCTATAAACTCTTGATGCTTTTCCATGTGGTGGTAGGCCTACAACGCAACATATAAACGCGTGACTCTATGTTTAGTTCGATATGATGGTTGTTATGTCAATATTTGCGCATAAAGGTGTTTCCACTGCAATTGTCACAATCAATTTCACAGACAAAAAAATTATCCACCCTTGTGTAGCGTATTTTGTTAGGACATTTTACCCACAAATGTACTGTTTCCATCAGGCCTGTCATTACTTATTTCATGCGTCAGGTTATTCAGCCGCATGAAATGGTTGGATGGGAACCTGGTTAGTGAGACAGTTTTCTTCTCCCCAGCACCATTTAATACAATTCCCACCAATTTGTCAACACTTGTCAACAGGACTGAAAATACTTCTACATACTTATAGTGTGTGACTGGACAACATATGTGTCAAAATATACAACCCGTACATACAAATCACACACTGCTTTTTCCTTCCCTCCACAGGAGACTGACGACCATTGCATTCAGCGACATGAACCCGTTTCCTTTCAGACAGCTCCGTCAGAGATGGGCCCTGCACCTTCAGTGTGTGCATGTACAGTTGAGTGAGTTAGAGCGTATCCAGAGGGAGCTGGGTAGAGAGCGACCCCAGCACAAGGACAGGGAGCTGGGGCTCGTTGCCAGCGAGGACGAGGGGGGCACATGAGCTCTGGATAAAAGGCTCTGGCCGGATTCCAATCAGAACTTTTGCCTCCTGTTACTCACTTATCCCAGTAGATATTGACGGTTTTGTAATTTCTTGTTTGAAGTTTTCAATGTTCATGTTCTATTGTCACGTGCATAAGTACAGTGAAATGCCTTTCTTGCAAGCTCTTTCCCAACAATGCAGTAATCAATATCAGTAGTATTATAAACATTTAGAGTAAAAACAGACGAGAACTAGAAATAAGAACACGAGAAAGTAAGTAAGCTATAAACAGGGTCAGTGCCAATACCATATTTACAATGTGCAGGGATACTGGAGTGGTAGGGGTAATACAGTGAGCTCCAAAAGTATTGGGACAATGACACATTTTGTTGTTGTTTTGGCTCTGTACTCCAGCACTTTGGATTTTAAATGACTGTGAGGTTAAAGTGCAGACTGTCAGTTTAAATTTGAGGGTATTTTCATCCATATCAGGTGAACCGTTCAGAAATTATAGCACTTTTTGTATGTAGTTCCCCCATTTTAGGAGTCCAAAAGTATTGGGACAAATTCACTTACGTGTATTAAAGTAGTAAAAAGTTAAGTATTTGGTCCCATATTCACAGCATGCAATGACTACATCAAGCTTGCAACTCTGTTGGATGTATTTTCTGTTTGTTTTGGCTGTGTTTCAGATTATTTTGTGCCGAATAGAAATGCATGGTAAATAATGTATTGTTTCATTTTGGAGTCACTTTTATTGTAAATAAGAATGTAATGTTTCTAAACACTTCTACATTATTGTGGGTGCTACCATGATTATGGATAATCCTGAATGAATGGTGAATAATGATGAGTGAGAAAGTTAGAGGCATAAATATCATGCCCCCCCCAAAAAAAAATAGCTAACCTCCCCTGTTATTGTAATGGTGAGAAAATAGCATGTCTTGGGGGTATGATATTTGTGTGTCTAACTTTCTCACTCATCATTATTCATGATTCATTCAGGACTTTGTAACTGACCCAATACTTTTGGAGCTCACTGTATGTATAGGGGTAAGGTGACCAAGCATCAGGAAGGATATATGATAATGGTGTGTGTGTGTGTGTGTGAGCAAATGAAGTGTGAGTGTGCATAGTCAGTTCAAAAATAAATTGTGCAAAAATACTGTACTGTTGTACTATTGCAAAGCGTGCTTGAGTGCTAGAAACGTGATTTATAAATCTGTATTATAATTTAACACCATCATGGTGGTTGGTGGACCACAGGGTTGTGTAACTTAATATGTATCTTGAGCTTCTGCTGGAGACCTTTCAAATTGGAAGACAAAACTGACATGAGAGAGACCCTGTCTACGGCTGACAGTTATAGGCGAGCTCAGTCATCCGAGCACGGAGTTGGACACAGATCTGGACGCGCAAAAATACACAATCTGTCTGCATGTTGTCCTGATATTGTTCAGATCTGGCTGTCCACCTCCAGAGATAACATGTAGTCAATCGTGTCGTTTGCCCATTTGCGCGCAGCGCCATCTATAGCTGCGGTAATAATTTATATGGACATCATTTGAATGGTACTGTATTCTTTTGAACACATACTGAAAACATGTTTTAGTATCCCTAAATATGATTTGTGGATCCCAAACATTCCTTGACTTTTAGAATATGAACAAAACGTCAAATCTTTATCTGGCAGATTTACTGTTTGAGCCAGTTTGCATGTTCACCATGCCTACACTTTTTTTTACTGCATATTACTGAAAATTGCTCTCAAGCACACCACTTTTAGTGTAGGTTCTGCCCTTGAAAGAAGAATTCCCAACTTCTCAATAATAATACAAAAGATATGGTGCAGCTCTACTTCAATTCAACATTTATTATTTTGAATTGAAGTAGAGCTGCTTCAATTAATTTGTATTATAACTTCATATGAAAGGTGTTTACTTTAAAATGAATATCCAACTTCACCTGGGTACCTGACTCACGTGGTAGGCTACAGAGCGAAGGAGAGCTGTTAAACACTCCCTTACTGAAAACAGGCTTCTGGTAAACAGTTGTGGCAAACGTTTGGCCAATTTGCCGCAAATTTGCGGCAAGCTCATATTTTCATATGCAAATTCGTTTTGTGGCAAACTGTTGCGGTAAATTTGCGGCAACTTTTGAACTTCTGGCAAACAATTCTGGGAAACTTGTGGTGAACATTCTGTTTGACGCAATTTCAGTATTAGAATGCAAATTAGATCAGGTTTTTGGTTACTGTGTGTTAAACAACATTGAAATGTATCCACATAAACCAAATCACATAACTTTAAATGAACTTACTTCACAGAGAAAAAAACAAAACACAATAAATATAGTAAATATACTAAACAACACGTATTCAATGTCTTTAACAGATACAAATAAATCCAATACAACTTGAAATCATCAGCATGGTAATGAAGAAAATAGCAAAGACTGGATATTTCCCAAATAAATTGTTTCATCTTTTTATGTACAGTGGCTTGGGAAAGTATTCACCCCCTTGGCATTTTTCCTATTTTGTTGCCTTACAACATAGAATTTAGATGGATTTTTTGGGGGGGTTGTATCATTTGATTTACACAACATGCCTACCACTTTGAAGATGAAAAATATTTTTTTTGTGAAACAAATAAGAAATAAGACAAAAAAACAGAACTTGAGCATGCATAACTATTCACCCCCCCAAAGTCAATACTTTGTAGAGCCACCTTTTGCAGCAATTACAGCTGCAAGTCTCTTGGTGTATGTCTCTATAAACTTGGCACATCTAGCCACTGGGATTTTTGCCCATTCTTCAAGGCAAAACTGCTCCAGCTCCTTCAAGTTGGATGGGTTCTGCTGGTGTACAGCAATCTTTAAGTCATACCACAGATTCTCAATTGGATTGAGGTCTGGGCTTTGACTAGGCCATTCCAAGACATTTAAATGTTTCCCCTTTAACTACTCGAGTGTTGCTTTAGCAGTATGCTTAGGGTCATTGTCCTGCTGGAAGGTGAACCTCCGTCCCAGTCTCAAATCTCTGGAAGACTGAAATAGGTTTCCCTCAAGAATTTCCCTGTATTTAGCGCCATCCATCATTCCTTCAATTCTGACCAGTTTCCCAGTCCCTGCCGATGAAAAACATCCGCACCACCATGCTTCACTGTGGGGATGGTGTTCTCGGGTGATGAGAGGTGTTGGGTTTGCGCCAAACATAGCGTTTTCCTTGAAGGCCAAAAGCTCAATTTTAGTCTCATCTGACCAGAGTACCTTCTTCCATATGTTTGGGGAGTCTCCCACATGCCTTTTGGTGAGCACCAAACGTGTTTGCTTATTTTTTTCTTTAAGCAATGGCTTTTTTCTGGCCACTCTTCCATAAAGCACAGCTCTGTGGAGTGTACAGCTTAAAGTGGTCCTATGGACAGAGAGTCCAATCTCCGCTGTGGAGCTTTGCAGCTCCTTCAGGGTTATCTTTGGTCTCTTTGTTGGCTCTTTGATTAATGCCCTCCTTGCCTGGTCCGTGAGTTTTGGTGGGCGGCCCTCTCTTGGCAGGTTTGTTGTGGTGCCATATTCATTCCATTTTTTTATAATGGATTTAATGTTGCTCACGGGGATGTTCAAAGTTTCGGTTATTTTTTTATAACCCAACCCTGATCTGTACTTCTCCACAACTTTGTCCCTGACCTGTTTGGAGAGCTCCTTGGTCTTCATGGTGCCGCTTGCTTGGTGGTGCCCCTTGCTTAGTGGTGTTGCAGACTCTTGGGCCTTTCAGAACAGGTGTACATATACTGAGATCATGTGACAGATCATGTTAGATTGCAAACAGGTGGACTTTATTTAACTAATTACAGTGGGGGAAAAAAGTATTTAGTCAGCCACCAATTGTGCAAGTTCTCCCACTTAAAAAGATGAGAGAGGCCTGTAATTTTCATCATAGGTACACGTCAACTATGACAGACAAATTGAGAAAACAAATTCCAGAAAATCACATTGTAGGATTTTTAATGAATTTATTTGCAAATTATGGTGGAAAATAAGTATTTGGTCACCTACAAACAAGCAAGATTTCTGGCTCTCACAGACCTGTAACTTCTTCTTTAAGAGTCTCTTCTGTCCTCCACTTGTTACCTGTATTAATGGCACCTGTTTGAACTTGTTATCAGTATAAAAGACACTTGTCCACAACCTCAAACAGTCACACTCCAAACTCCACTATGGCCAAGACCAAAGAGCTGTCAAAGGACACCAGAAACAAAATTGTAGACCTGCACCAGGCTGGGAAGACTGAATCTGCAATAGGTAAGCAGCTTGGTTTGAAGAAATCAACTGTGGGAGCAATTATTAGGAAATGGAAGACATACAAGACCACTGATAATCTCCCTCGATCTGGGGCTCCACGCAAGATCTCACCCTGTGGGGGTCAAAATTATCACAAGAACGGTGAGCAAAAATCCCAGAACCACACGGGGGGGACCTAGTGAATGACCTGCAGAGAGCTGGGACCAAAGTAACAAAGCCTACCATCAGTAACACACTACGCCGCCAGGGACTCAAATCCTGCAGTGCAAGACGTGTCCCCCTGCTTAAGCCAGTACATGTCCAGGCCTGTCTGAAGTTTGCTAGAGTGCATTTGGATGATCCAGAAGAGGATTGGGAGAATGTCATATGGTCAGATGAAACCAAAATATAACTTTTTGGTAAAAACTCATCTCGTCGTGTTTGGAGGACAAAGAATGCTGAGTTGCATCCAAAGAACACCATACCTACTGTGAAGCATGGGGGTGGAAACATCATGCTTTGGGGCTGTTTTTCTGCAAAGGGACCAGGACGACTGATCCGTCTAAAGGAAAGAATGAATGGGGCCATGTATCGTGAGATTTTGAGTGAAAACCTCCTTCCATCAGCAAGGGCATTGAAGATGAAACGTGGCTGGGTCTTTCAGCATGACAATGATCCCAAACACACCGCCCGGGCAACGAAGGAGTGGCTTCGTAAGAAGCATTTCAAGGTTCTGGAGTGGCCTAGCCAGTCTCCAGATCTCAACCCCATAGAAAATCTTTGGAGGGAGTTGAAAGTCCGTGTTGCCCAGCGACAGCCCCAAAACATCACTGCTCTAGAGGAGATCTGCATGGAGGAATGGGCCAAAATACCAGCAACAGTGTGTGAAAACCTTGTGAAGACTTACAGAAAACGTTTGACCTGTGTCATTGCCAACAAAGGGTATATAACAAAGTATTGAGAAACTTTTGTTATTGACCAAATACTTATTTTCCACCATAATTAGCAAATAAATTCATAGAAAATCCTACAATGTGATTTTCTGGATATTTTTTTCTCATTTTGTCTGTCATAGTTGACGTGTACCTATGATGAAAATTACAGGCCTCTCTCATCTTTTTAAGTGGGAGAACTTGCACAATTGGTGGCTGACTAAATACTTTTTTTCCCCACTGTATGTGACTTCTGAAGGTAATTGGTTGCACCAGATTTTATTTAGGGGCTTCATAGCAAAGTGGGCGAATACATATGCACGCACCATTTTTCCGATTTTTATTGTTTAAAATTTCTTGAAACAAGTTATTTTTTTCATTTCACTTCACCAATTTGGACTATTTTGTGTATGTCCATTACATGAAATCAAAATCAATTTAAATTACAGGTTGTAATGCAACAAAATAGGAAAAACGCCAAGGGGGATGAATACTTTTGCAAAGCATTGTAGCTACAACATTTAAATGACAAAAATGTGAACACTATGGGGATGTTGACCGTAGGATGTTTAAACGGACAACTACATAATTATTTATATGAGCCAAGTGATAACTGAGCAATAGATGAACCAATGGAAGTTTAAAAGATAATTAACAAAATTGTAATAATTAAAACTAAACACTAAATCAAACCCAGTTCAGAACTATTGCCTTTTTGAGCGAACTTTGGAGATAGAGGCCCTGTGGAAGTCCTTTGTTCAAAGCTTGTTGAATGCATGCACTGAAACAATCAGAAAACAAAACAAAATTAGGAAACTGAAAACAATTTCTATTTTGGTATTTTAAAAGCTAGAAATTGAGTTATGCCTAATATGGCAATTCATATTATTTTTCCAAAATGAATTATTGTTACTCAAAAAAATGCTGGGTTAAAAATAACGCAATTTGAGTAATTCCGACAACCCAGCGGTGGGTCAATATTAGACAAAGACAGCATTGGGTTAATTCAACTCAGCGGGTTTGGGTTGTGCTTCTAACTCAGTGCCTTGGGTTGAGCGCATGACCCAACTGCTGGGTAAATTAGAATATATTGCTGGGTTAAGACAACGCAGTGTGTTGGGTTGTGACATAAACCCAGCACATTGGGTTGGGGGATTGACCCAGCAGCTGCGTAATTTTTTATGTAATCCTTGTGTTATTTTTCAATGTCATCCTAATTTCAATTTTGCTTGCATATTTTAGCCTTCTCTACCATCCCACCCCCTCCCTTTCCTACACACAATCAAGATACAATGTTGAATTTCAAATAATTTCTATTGCCTGAACATATATAACGTTTATATATACAGTGGGGAAAAAAGTATTTAGTCAGCCACCAATTGTGCAAGTTCTCCCACTTAAAAAGATGAGAGAGGCCTGTAATTTTCATCATAGGTACACGTCAACTATGACAGACAAATTGAAAAGAAAAAAATCCAGAAAATCACATTGTAGGATTTTTAATGAATTTATTTGCAAATTATGGTGGAAAATAAGTATTTGGTCACCTACAAACAAGCAAGATTTCTGGCTCTCACAGACCTGTAACTTCTTCTTTAAGAGGCTCCTCTGTCCTCCACTCGTTACCTGTATTAATGGCACCTGTTTGAACTTGTTATCAGTATAAAAGACACCTGTCCACAACCTCAAACAGTCACACTCCAAACTCCACTATGGCCAAGACCAAAGAGCTGTCAAAGGACACCAGACACAAAATTGTAGACCTGCACCAGGCTGGGAAGACTGAATCTGCAATAGGTAAGCAGCTTGGTTTGAAGAAATCAACTGTGGGAGCAATTATTAGGAAATGGAAGACATGCAAGACCACTGATAATCTCCCTCAATCTGGGGCTCCACGCAAGATCTCACCCCATGGGGTCAAAATGATCACAAGAATGGTGAGCAAAAATCCCAGAACCACACAGGGGGACCTATTGAATGACCTGCAGAGAGCTGGGACCAAAGTAACAAAGCCTACCATCAGTAACACACTACGCCGCCAGGGACTCAAATCCTGCAGTGCCAGACGTGTCCCCCTGCTTAAGCCAGTACATGTCCAGGCCCGTCTGAAGTTTGCTAGAGTGCATTTGGATGATCCAGAAGAGGATTGGGAGAATGTCATATGGTCAGATGAAACCAAAATATAACTTTTTGGTAAAAACTCAACTCGTTGTGTTTGGAGGACAAAGAATACTGAGTTGCATCCAAAGAACACCATACCTACTGTGAAGCATGGGGGTGGAAACATCATGCTTTGGGGCTGTTTTTCTGCAAAGGGACCAGGACGACTGATCCGTGTAAAGGAAAGAATGAATGGGGCCATGTATCGTGAGATTTTGAGTGAAAACCTCCTTCCATCAGCAAGGGCATTGAAGATGAAACGTGGCTGGGTCTTTCAGCATGACAATGATCCCAAACACACGCCCGGGCAACAAAGGAGTGGCTTCGTAAGAAGCATTTCAAGGTCCTGGAGTGGCCTAGCCAGTCTCCAGATCTCAACCCCATAGAAAATCTTTGGAGGGGAGTTGAAAGTCCGTGTTGCCCAGTGACAGCCCCAAAACATCACTGCTCTAGAGGAGATCTGCATGGAGGAATGGGCCAAAATACCAGCAACAGTGTGTGAAAACCTTGTGAAGACTTACAGAAAACGTTTGACCTGTGTCATTGCCAACAAAGGGTATATAACAAAGTATTGAGAAACTTTTGTTATTGACCAAATACTTATTTTCCACCATAATTTGCAAATAAATTCATAAAAAAATCCTACAATGTGATTTTCTGGATTTTTCTTTCTCATTTTGTCTGTCATAGTTGACGTGTACCTATGATGACATTTACATTTACATTTACGTCATTTAGCAGACGCTCTTATCCAGAGCGACTTACAAATTGGTGCATTCACCCTATAGCCAGTGAATAACCACTTTACAATATGTTTTATTTTTTATTTTTATTTTTATTTATTTTTAGGGGGTGGGGGTAGAAGGATTACTTTATCCTATCCCAGGTATTCATTAAAGAGGTGGGGTTTCATAAAAATCCTACAATGTGATTTTCTGGATTTATTTTCTCATTTTGTCTGTCATAGTTGACATGTACCTATGATGAAAATTACAGGCCTCTCATCTTTTTAAGTGGGAGAACTTGCACAATTGGTGGCTGACTAAATACTTTTTTTTCCCCACTGTAGATTGCTAAATAGTTTGGAAGAGATTTTTGATGTACCGATTTCATGGCACATGGTTCATGAATCTGATACGCAAAATGACGCTGGATTCAAAACTTCTAGTTTTTCAATTAAAATTATTATACAAAATTATTGCAACTAATAGAATGTTATATATATGGGGGACACAACCATCCCAGCTCTGCAGATTTTGCTGAGACAGAATCATTAGATCATTTGTTTTGGTACTGTCCGTACAGTATGTAGCTTTTTTTCGGTCGCAGGTTCAAGAATGGCTGAAGAATTGCAACATTTACCTGGAGCTAACTCTGCAAATAGCACTGCTAGGTGATTTGAAAAGTCTTAGTCAATCGATCAATAATATAATAATACTCTTAGCAAAAATGTTTATCTTCAATTTACAATCTTTAGAAACTATGAGAATAGAAAGGTTCAGAACTTTTGTGTAACATCACAGCATAGTTGAAAAATATATGGCAAATAGAAATTAAAACTGGATGGTGTTCAGAGATAGATGGGAGGGGTTGGTTGGAGCTGAAGGGTGGGACCAAAAAAATAATAAGATAACTAATGTAAAATATACTATGTCCGTAAAATGTATATAGGTTCAGAACTTTTGTGAACAGCACAGTTGGAAAATATATGGCAAATAGAAATCATAACTGGATGGTGTTCAGAGATAGATGGGAGGGGTTGAGGGTAGCTGAAGGATGGGACTAAAAACAAACAAAATATAATTATTGTAAAATATACTGTGTACGTAAAATGTATATAGTATGTATAAGCTGGAAGTAGAAGCCTAAGTGTTGTTGTCCATTAGTTTACTCCAATTAGGGGAGGGATGGTAGGGATAGGGGGAAATAATAAAGGAAAAAATATATATTTTAAAATATAATAATATATATATATATATATATATATACATACAGTGGGCTCCAAAATTACTGGCACCCCTGACTGGCAATGCACAAACAATACTTAAAATAATGTAAACAATATAATTATAGAGAGAAACTCAAAATACCAACATGTGAGAAATACTGTACTTTATTAATGTTTCAATGGAACCCACCAAAATTATTTATTGATTTAATTAAAAATCAATGTCCTCCAAATCAAGATTTCACAATTAATGGCACCCTTAAAGATTATTGTAAATAACATCTACCAAAATGAAACCAGGAATTAAATTCCACTTATTTAAGTTAATCTGAGTATTAAGGAACTATATTGAGCTATTACATAATTTCCTGTTTCACTAGGGTATAAAATGAGGTAACACACATGCAATATCCCTTTGTCATCCAACACAAAATAACTGGCAGTTCAAAAGAACTGGCAGTTCAAAAAAGACAAATGGTCGGAGACCTTCATAAATCTGGTAATGACTACAAGAAGATCCACAAACAATTGAATATACCACTGAGCACTGTCAGGGCAATTATAAAAAAATTAAAAAGATATGGAACAGTTGAAAACCTCACGGGATAGGGAGGAGGATGGTGAGAGAAACAACAAAATCCCCAAGAATCACTGTGAAAGAATTGCAGGCCTTGGTGGCGTCTTGGGGTCACCAGGTTTAAAAGCACCATCAGACACCACCTCCACAACCACAGGCTCTTTGGAAGGTTTGCCAGAAGATTGCCCTTTCTGACCCAAAGACACAGACACAAGCGCTTGGAGTTTGCCAAATGTCATTTAAATTATGACTGGAAGAAGGTGCTCTGGTCAGATGAGACCAAAATTGAATGTTTTAGTCAGATACAGCATCGGCATGTTTGGCGTCGAAACCCACGGTGAAATATGGTGGTGGGTCAGTGATGTTTTGGGGCTATTTTAATTCCAGAGGTCCAGGGGCACTGGTTAAGATTGATGGCATAATGAATTCCACCAAGTATCAGGCAATTTTGGCTGACAATCTGGTTGCCTCTGCCAGAAGGCTGGGACTTGGCCGTAGGTGGACTTTCCAACAAGACAATGACCCAAAACATACCTCAAGATCCACACAGAAATTGTTATTTGACAACAAAATCAATGTTCTGCCATGGCCATCTTAGTCGCCGGACCTCAATCCAATCGAAAATCTGTGGGCTGAGTTGAAGAGGGCAGTTGATAAGCGCAAACCCAAGAATGTGAAGGATCTTGAAAGGATCTGGTCCAAAATCCCTCCAAATGTGTTCCTTGACCTTGTCAAATATTACAGGAAAATACTCCATGCTGTTACCCTTGCCAGAGGTGGTTGTACTAAGTACTAAATGAGGAGTGCCAATAATTATGAAACCTTGATTTTTGTTAAATTTATTTAGTATTCAATAATTGTATGATTTTGGTTGGTTCCATTGAAACATTAATAAAGTACAGTATTTCTCACATGTTGGTATTTTGAGTGTCTCTCTATAATTAAATTGTTTATATTTTTTAAAGTATTGTTTGTGCATTGCCTGTCAGGGGTGGCAGTAATTTTGGAGCCCACTGTATACAGTACCAGTCAAAAGTTTGGACCTACTCATTCCAGGGTTTTTCTTTATTTTTATTATTTTCTACAGTGGCTTGGGAAAGTATTCACCCCCTTGGCATTTTTCCTATTTTGTTGCCTTACAACCTGGAATTAAAATGGATCATTTGTATCATTTGATTTACACAACAAGCCTACCACTTTGAAGATGCAAAATATTTTTTATTGTGAAACAAACAAGAAATTAGACAAAAAAATGAAAACTTGAGCGTGCATAACTATTCACCCCCCAAAGTCAATACTTTGTAGAGCCACCTTTTGCAGCAATTACAGCTGCAAGTCTCTTGGGGTGTGTCTCTATAAGCTTGGCACATCTAGCCACTGGGATTTTTGCCCATTCTTCAAGGCAAAACTGCTCCAGCTCCTTCAAGTTGGATGGGTTCCGCTGGTGTACAGCAACCTTTAAGTCATACCACAGATTCTCAATTGGATTGAGGTCTGGGCTTTGACTAGGCCATTCCAAGACATTTAAATGTTACCTCTTAAACCACTCGAGTGTTGCTTTAGCAGTATGCTTATGGTCATTGTCCTGCTGGAAGGTGAACCTCCGTCCCAGTCTCAAATCTCTGGAAGACTGAAACAGGTTTCCCTCAAGAATTTCCCTGTATTTAGCACAATCGATCATTCCTTCAATTCTGACCAGTTTCCCAGTCCCTGTCGATGAAAAACATCCCCACAGCATGATGCTGCCACCACCATGCTTCACTGTGGGGATGGTGTTCTCGGGGTGATGAGACGTGTTGGGTTTGCGCCAGACATAGCATTTTCCAAGATGGCCAAAAAGCTCAATTGTAGTCTCATCTGACCAGAGTAGCTTCTTCCATATGTTTGGGGAGTCTCCCACATGGCTTTTGGCGAACACCAAACTTGTTTGCTTCTTTTTTTCTTTAAGCAATGGCTTTTTTCTGGCCACTGTTCCGTAAAGCCCAGCTCTGTGGAGTGTACAGCTTAAAGTGGTCCTATGGACCAATCTCCGCTGTGGAGCTTTGCAGCTCCTTCAGGGTTATCTTTGGTCTCTTTGTTGCCTCTCTGATGAATGCCCTCCTTGCCTGGTCCGTGAGTTTTGGTGGGCAGCCCCCTCTTGGCAGGTTTGTTATGGTGCCATACTCTTTCCATTTTTTATAATGGATTTAATGTTGCTCCGTGGGATGTTCAAAGTTATTTTTATATAACCCAACCCTGATCTGTACTTCTCCACAACTTTGTCCCTGACTTGTTTGGAGAGCTCTTTGGTCTTCATGGTGCCGCTTGCTTGGTGGTGTTGCAGACTCTGGGGCTTTTCAGAACAGGTGTATATATACTGAGATCATGTGACAGATCATGTGATACTTAGATTGTACACAAGTGGACTGTATTTAACTAATTATATGACATCTGAAGGTAATTGGTTGCACCAGATCTTATTTAGGGGCTTCATAGCAAAGGGGGTGAATACATATGCACGCACCACTTTCCCGTTATTTATTTTGTATAATTATTTTTTTAATTTCACTTCACCAATTTGGACTATTTTGTGTATGTCCATTACATGAAATCCAAATAAAAATCCATTTAAATTACAGGTTGTAATGCATCAAAATTGGTAAAACGCAAAGGGAGATGAATACTTTTGCAAGGCACTGTGCATTGTAGAATAATAGGGAAGACATCAAAACTATGAAATAACACATATGGAATCATGTAGTAACCAAAAAAGTGTTAAACAAATCAAAATATATATTATATTTGAGATTCTTCAAAGTAGCCACCCTTTGCATTAATGATAGCTTTATACACTCTTGGCATTCTCTCAACCAGCTTCATGAGGTTTTCAATTTCAATTAACATGTGTGCCTTGTTAGAAGTTAATTTGTGGAATTTCTTTCCTTCTTAATGCATTTGAGCCACTCAGTTGTGTTGTGACAAGGCAAGGGTGGTATACAGAAGATAGCCCTATTTGGTAAAAGAGCAAGTCCATATTATCCGGATAAGAGCGTCTGCTAAATGACTAAAATGTAAATGTAAATATTATGGCAAGAACAGCTCAGATAAGCAAAGAGAAATGACAGTCCATCATGACTTTAAGACATGACGGTCAGTCAATAAGGAACATTTCAAGAACTTTTAAAGTTTCTTCAAGTCAGTCGCTATGATGAAACTGGCTCTCATGAGGAAAGCCACAGGAAAGGAAGACCCAGAGTTACCTCTGCTGCAGATAATAAGTTCATTAGAGTTAACTGCACCTCAGATTCTAGCCCAAATAAATGCTTCACATAGTTCAAGTAACAGACAAATCTCAACATCAACTGTCCAGAGGAGACTGCGTGAATCCGGCCTTCATGATTGAATTGCTGCAAAGATACCACTACCAATAAGAAGAAGAGACTTGCTTGGGCCAAGAAACACGAGCAATGGACATTAGACCGGTGGAAATCTGTCCTTTGTTCTGGTGAGTCCAAATTTGATGAATTGGATGATCTCTGCATGTGTGGTTCCCACTGTGAAACATGGAGGAGGAGGTGTGATGGTGTGGGGGTGCATTGCTGGTGACATTGTCTGTGATTTATGTAGAATTCAAGGCACACTTAACCAGCATGGCTACCACAGCACTCTGCAGCGATGCGCCTTCCCATCTGGATTGCGCTTAGTGGGACTATCATTTGTTTTTCAACAGGACAATGACCCAAAACACACCTCCAGGCTGTGTAAGGGCTATTTGACCAAGGACAGTGATGTAATGCTGCATCAGATGACCTGGGTTACACAATCACCCGACTTCAACCCAATTGAGATGGTTTGGGATGAGTTGGACCGCAGAGTGAAGGAAAAGCAGCCAACAAGTGCTCAGCATATCAATCAATGAATCAAATGTATTTATAAACCCTTTTAACATCAGCAGATGTAACAAAGTGCTATACAGAAACCCAGCCTAAAACCCCAAACAATGCAGATGTAGACGCATGGTGGCTAGGAAAAACTCCCTAGAAAGGCAGAAACCTAGGATGAAAACTTGAGAGGAGCCAGGCTCTAGGGGGTGGCCAGTCCCTTTCTGGCTGTGCCGGGTGGAGATTATAACAGTACATGGCCATTAAGGCCAGATTTTTCTCCAAGATGTTAAAACGTTCATAGATGACCAGCAGGGTCAAATAATAATCACAGTGATTGTAGAGGTTGCAACTGGTCAGTACATCAGGAGTAAATGTCACTTGGCTTTTCATAGCCGGGCATTTAGAGGTTGAAATAGCAGGTGCAGTAGAGAGAGAGAGTTGAAAACAGCAGGTCTGGGACAAGGTAGCACGTCCGGTGAACAGGTCAGAATTCCATAGCCACAGGCAGAAGAGTTGAAACTGAAGCAGCATCACGACCAGGTGGACTGGGAACAGCAAGTAGTCATCAGGCCAGGTAGTCCTGAGCCATGGTCCTAGGGCTCAGGTCCTCCTCCACAGCCCCCACACCACCAGAGGGATATCAACAGACCACCAACCTACTACCCTGAGACAAGGCTGAGTATTACCCACGAAGATCTCCTCCACTGCACGAGCCCGAGGGGGCGACAAACCGGACAGGAAGATCACGTCAGTGACTTAACCTCCTAGGGACGGCATGGAAAGCACCGGTAAGCCAGTGACTCAGCCCCCGTAATATGGTCAGAGGCAGAGAATCCCAATGGCAGTTTGTCGCTCCAGTGCCTTTCCGTTCACCTTCGCACCCCTGGGCCAGACTACACTCAATCATAGGACCTACTGAAGAGATGAGTCTTCAGTAAAGACATAAAGGTCGAGACCAAGTCTGCGTCTCTCACATGGATAGGCAGACCATTCCATAAAAATGTAGCTGTATAGGAGAAAGCCCTGCCTCCAGCTGTTTGCTTAGAAATTCTAGGGACAATAAGGAGGCCTGCGTCTTGTGGCCGTAGCATATGTGTAGGTATGTACGGCAGGACCAAATTGGAGAGATAGGTAGGAGCAAGCCCATGTAATGCTTTGTAGGTTAGCAGTAAAACCTTGAAATCAGCCCTAGCCTTAACAGGAAGCCAGAGGCTAACACTGGAGTAAGTTTCTAGTCAAGATTCTGGCAGCCGCGTTTAGCACTAACTGAAGTTTATTTAGTGCTTTATCCGGGTAGCCGGAGAGTAGACCATTGCAGTAGTCTAATCTAGAAATGACAAAAGCATGGATGAGCTTTTCTGCATCATTTTTGGATAAAAAAGTTTCTGATTTTTGCAATGTTACCAAGATAGAAAAAAGCTGTCCTTGAAATATTCTTGATATGTTCGTCAAAAGAGAGATCAGGGTCCAGAGTAACGCTGAGGTCCTTCACAGTTTTTTTTTTAGACGACTGTACAATCATCAAGATTAATTGTCAGATCCAACAGAAGATCTCTTTGTTTCTTGGACCTAGAACTAACATCTCTGTTTTGTCAGAGTTTAAAGTAAAACATTTGCCCACTTCCTTATGTCTGAAACACAGGCTTCCAGGGTAGGCAATTTTGGGGCTTCACCATGTTTCCTCGAAATGTAGAGCTGTGTGTCGTCCGCATAGCAATGAAAGTTAACATTGTGTTTCGAATGACATCACCAAGAGGTAAAATATATAGTGAAAACAATAGTGGTCCTAAAATGGAACCTTGACGAACACCCGAAGCATTACAATTGATTTGTCAGAGGACAAACCATCGACAGAGACGAACTGATATCTTTCCGACAGATAAGATCTAAACCAGGCAAGAACTTGTCCATTTAGACCAATTAAGTTTTCCAATCTCTCCAAAAGAATGTGGTGATCGATGGTGTCAAAAGCAGCACTAAGGTCTAGGAGCACGAGGACAGATGCAGAGCCTTGGTCAGACATCATTAAAATATAATTTACCACCTTTACGAGTGCAATCTCAGTGCTATGATGGGGTCTAAAACCAGACTTAAGCGTTTCGTATACATAATTTTTTCTTCAGGAAGGCAGTGAGTTGCTGCACAACAGCTTTTTCTAAAATGTTTGAGAGGAATGGGAGATTCGATATAGGCCGATAGTCTTTTACATTTTCTGCGTCAACATTTAGCTTTTTCATGAGAGGCTTTATTACTGCCACTTTTAGTGAGTTTGGTACACATCCAGTGGATAGAGAGCCATTTATTATGTTCAACATAGGAGGGCCAAGCACAGGAAGAAGCTCTTTCAGTAGTTTAGTTGGAATAGGGTCCAGTATGCAGCTTGAAGGTTTAGAGGCCATGACTATTTTCATGAATGTGTCAAGAGATTATAGGATTAAAAAACTTGAGTTTTGGAGAAATACTCAGATTCAAAGAGGAGTCCGTAATTTGCTGTCTAATGATCATGATCTTTTCGTCTAAGAAGTTCATGAATTCATCACTACCACTGCTGAAGTGAAAGGCATCCTTTCTTGAGGAATGCTGATTTTTGGTTAACTTTGCGACAGTATCAAATATACATTTTGAATTGTTCTTATTCTCCTCAATTACAGTCGTGGTCAAAGGTTGGTCTTCAAGCTTCAGTGTTTTTAGATATTTTTGTCAGATGTTACTATGGTATACTGAAGTATAATTGTAAGCATTCTATAAGTGTCAAAGGCTTTTATTGACAATTACATTAAGTTTATGCAAAGAGTCAATATTTGCAGGTTGACCCTTCTTTTTCAAGAACTCTGCAATCCGCCCTGGCATGCTGTCAATGAACTTCTGGGCCACATCCTGACTGATGCCAGCCCATTCTTGCATAATCAATGCTTGGAGTTTGTCAGAATTTGTGGGTTTTTGTTTGTCCACCCGCCTCTTGAGGATTGACCACAAATTCTCAATGGGATTAAGGTCTGGGGAGTTTCCTGGCCATGGACCCAAAATGTCGATGTTTTGTTCCCCGAGCCACTTAGTTATCACTTTTGCCTAATGGCAAGGTGCTCCATCATGCTGGAAAAGGCATTGTTCGTCACCAAACTGTTCTTGGATGGTTGGGAGAAGTTGCTCTCGGAGGATGTGTTGGTACCATTCTTTATTCATGGCTGTGTTCTTAGGCAAAATTGTGAGTGAGCCCACTCCCTTGGCTGAGAAGCAACCCCACACATGAATGGTCTCAGGATGCTTTACTGTTGGCATGACACAGGACTGATGGTAGCGCTCACCTTGTCTTCTCCGGACAAGGTTTTTTCCGGATGCCCCAAACAATCGGAAAGGGGATTCATCAGAGAAAATGACTTTATCCCAGTCCTCAGCAGTCCAATCCCTGTACCTTTTGCAGAATATCAGTCTGTCCCTGATGTTTTTCCTGGAGAGAAGTGGCTTCCTCACTGCCCTTCTTGACACCAGGCCATCCTCCAAAAGTATTTTTCTCACTGTGCGTGCAGATGCACTCACACCTGCCTGCTGCCATTCCTGAGCAAGCTCTGCACTGGTGATGCCCCGATCCCGCAGCTGAATCAACTTTAGGAGACGGTCCTGGCGCTTGCTGGACTTTCTTGGGCGCCCTGACGCCTTCTTCACAACAATTGAACCTCTCTCCTTGAAGTTCTTGATGATCCGATAAATGGTTGATTTAGGTGCAATCTTACTAGCAGCAATATTCTTGCATGTGAAGCCCTTTTTGTGCAAAGCAATGATGACGGCACGTGTTTCCTTGCAGTTAACTATGTTTACCAGAGGAAGAACAATGATTTCAAGCACCACCCTCCTTTTAAAGCTTCCAGTCTGTTATTCTAACTCAATCAGCATGACAGAGTGATCTCCAGCCTTGTCCTCGTCAACACTCTCACCTGTGTTAACGAGAGAATCACTGACATGATGTCAGCTGGTCCATTTGTGGCAGGGCTGAAATGCAGTGGAATTTTTTTGGGGGATTAAGTTCATTATCATGGCAAAGAGGAACTTTGCAATTAATTGCAATTCATCTGATCACTCTTCATAACATTCTGGAGTATATGCAAATTGCCATCATAAAACCTGAGGCAGCAGATTTTGTGAAAATTAATATTTGTGTCATTCTCAAAACTTTTGACCACGACTGTAGGTTGGAAAAATAGGATGATCGAGCAGCAGTGAGGGCTCTTCGATATTTCACTGTACTTTCTTTCCAAGCTAGTAGGAAGACTTCCAGTTTGGTGGAGCGCCATTTCCGTTCCAACTTTCTGGAAGCTTGCTTTAGGGCTTGGGTATTTTCTGTATACCAGGGAGCTAGTTTCTTGTGACAAATGTGTTTTGTTTTTAGGGGTGCGACTGCATCTAGGGTATTACGCAAGGATATATTTAGATTTATTACGCAAGGATACATGTGGTTTCAACAGGTTTCCCGTTACGACGTCGACCACGAAGATCCATCTGCTAGCCACGGCACGCTAGCACACGCAAGCCATGCCTCTTGCTCGCCAGTGCTGTAGCAGCCCCGAACTACCTCCGAACTCTCCTATTGCTGTTCACTGGACGTTATGATAACTCAACTATACAGCTGATGCCTGCTGGACTGTTCCTTTATACGGTACTGCATCCTGTTTATGTTTAGCCTCTGTCGCTAAACATAAACTTTGTCGCCATTACCAGCTGTTGTCTTAGCTCTCTCGAATAACACCTGTCATGTGTGCATACATTTTTACGTATGGGTGGTCCCGGGGATAGAACCCACTACCCTGGCGTTACAAGCGCCATGCTCTACCAATTGAGCTACAGAGGACCACAACAGAGGACCATGTCAATATGCCTTGCTTATTGCTGTTTTGGTTATTTCTTATTGTACTATTTCACTGTAGAGCCCCCAGTCCAGCTCAACCTGCCTTAGATAGCTCCTTTGTCCCACCCCCATACACGCAGAGACCAACTCAATCGGTGCCTCCAGTGATGCTATCTCTTTCATCGGTACCCAACGCTTAGGTTTACCTCCACTGTACTCATATCCTTCCATATCCTTGTCTGTACATAATGCCCTGAATCTATTCTACAACGCCCGAAAATGCAAGTAAAAAAATGTTATACATTGATTTGCATTTTAATGAGGGAAATACGTATTTGACCCCTCTGCAAAACATGACTTAGTACTTGGTGGCAAAACCCTTGTTGGCAATCACAGAGGTCAGACGTTTCTTGTAGTTGGCCACCAGGTTTGCACACATCTCAGGAGGGATTTTGTTCCACTCCTCTTTGCAGATCTTCTCCAAGTCATTAAGGTTTCGAGGCTGATGTTTGGCAACTCGAACCTTCAGCTCCCCTCCACAGATTTTCTATGGGATTAAGGTCTGGAGACTGACTAGGCCACTCCAGGACCTTAATGTGCTTCTTCTTGAGCCACTCCTTTGTTGCCTTGGCCGTGTGTTTTGGGTCATTGTCATGCTGGAATACCCATCCACGACCCATTTATAATGCCCTGGCTGAGGGAAGGAGGTTCTCACCCAAGATTTGACGGTACATGGCCCCGTCCATCGTCCCTTTGATGCGGTGAAGTTGTCCTGTTCCCTTAGCAGAAAAACACCCCCAAAGCATAATGTTTCCACCTCCATGTTTGACGGTGGGGATGGTGTTCTTGGGGTCATAGGCAGCATTCCTCCTCCTCCAAACACGGCGAGTTGAGTTGATCCCAAAGAGCTCGATTTTGGTCTCATCTGACCACAACACTTTCACGCAGTTCTCCTCTGAATCATTCAGATGTTCATTGGCAAACTTCAGACGGCCCTGTATATGTGCTTTCTTGAGCAGGGGGACCTTGCGGGCGCTGTAGGATTTCAGTCCTTCACGGCGTAGTGTGTTGCCAATTGTTTTCTTGGTGACTATGGTCCCAGCTGCCTTGAGATCATTGACAAGATCCTCCCGTGTAATTCTGGGCTGATTCCTCACCGTTCTCATGATAATTGCAACTCCACGAGTGAGATCTTGCATGGAGCCCCAGGCCGAGGGAGATTGACAGTTATTTTGTGTTTCTTCCATTTGTGAATAATTGCACCAACTGTTGTCACCTTCTCACCAAGCTACTTGGCGATGGTCTTGTAGCCCATTCCAGACTTGTGTAGGTCTACAATCTTGTCCCTGACATCCTTGGAGAGCTCTTTGGTCTTGGCCATGGTAGAGAGTTTGGAATCTGATTGATTGATTGCTTCTGTGGACAGGTGTCTTTTATACAGGTAACATACTGAGTGAGATTAGGAACACTCCCTTTAAGAGTGTGCTCCTAATCTCAGCTCGTTACCTGTATAAAAGACACCTGGGAGTCAGAAATCTTTCTGATTGAGAGGGGGTCAAATACTTATTTCCCTCATTAAAATGAAAATCAATTTATAACATTTTTTAAATGCGTTTTTCTGGATTTTTTTGTTGTTATTCTGTCTCTCACTGTTCAAATAAACCTATCATTAAAATTATAGATTGATAATTTCAGTGGGCAAACGTACAAAATCAGCAGGGGATCAAATACTTTTTTCCCTCACTGTATCATTCCAGTGTTAATACGAAATTGTAACTATTTTGCACTATGGCCTATTTATTGCCTTACCTCCATAATTTACTACATTCGCACACACTGTATATATATTTTCTGCTGTATTTTTGACTTTATGTTTTGTTTACCCAATATGTAACTCTGTGTTGTTGTTTTTATTGCACTGCTTTGCTTTATCTTGGCCAGGTCACAGTTGTAAATGAGAACTTGTTCTCAACTGGCTTACCTGGTTAATAAAGGTTAAATAAAAATAAAAATAATAAATTAAAGATCAAATTGTTACAAAGAATGAATGTATGGGCTACATTTATGAAAATAATACATGCATGTACTTAAATTATCAATCTTGAACACGATACACTCAATTATCACTCAAAAAAAGTATAATGACTGAGTGCACCACAAACATATTTCCAGGGTGTTGATGCATCCTCCTCCCAATACAGCCTCTTCCAACACCGCGGGTAGAGGAAGGGTATGCATCTGCAAAATGTACGTTTTGCTTTGATGTCAAATCAACTTCTATTGTTGCTAGCTACCTTATCTGTTGTGCAAACTAACATACTACTGAACCGTGAC